>NC_080168.1:121764903-121854903 GCF_950295315.1 Erinaceus europaeus | reverse complement strand
TTTTTTTTTTTTGCCTTCAGGCTTATTGCTGGGGCTGGGTGCCTGCACTACGAATCCATTGCTCTGGGAAGCTATTTTTCCCCTTTTGTTGCCCTTGTTGTTTTATTGTTATTGGATAGGACAGAGAAATATGGAGAGAGGAGGGGAAGAGAGGAGGAGAGAAAGACAGACACCTGCAGACCTGCTTCACTGCTTGTGAAACGACTCCCCTGCAGGTGGGGAGCTGGGGGCTCAAACTGGGAACCTTACACCGGTCTTATCGCTTTGCCACTATGTGGGCTTAACCTGCTGGGCTACTGTCCACCCCCCCTTCCCACTCCCAACCCCCTTACACATTTACCTGTTTTTGTGGACAGACAAGGGATGGCTTGGGTTATTTTTACGGAGCGTCACCAAGGTGGTACAAGGTGTAATGGGATTTGAAACCAGGCTGTCCTGATCTTAAGTCTTGTGATCTTTCTACTGGGAGATGACAGAGAAGGAGAAACTATAATTTTGTCTCAAGATTATTGGCAGAATGAATGTACATTCTTTGACTAGACTTAATATATACTAAAGCCTTTGATTCATCTTTCAGGAAGAGAGAATTTGAATAGTACTTTTGGGTCAGTGAAATAACTCATGTAGTTAGTGTACTTTTGGGGCTGGGTGTCGGTGTACCTGGTTGAGTGCACACGTTACAATGCACAGAGATCTGGGTTCAAATCCCCAGTTCCCAACTGCAGGGGGAAAGGTTTGCCAGTAGTGAAGCAGTGTTGCAGGCGTCTCTCTGTTTTTCTCCCTCTCTATCATCCTCTTTCCTTTTGATTTCTGGCTATCTCATCCAAATAAATATATAAACAAACAAATAAATAAAAATAAAAAAGATAGTGCACGGCTTTGTCATGTGTACAACTTATGTTTGAGCCTGGTTCCCACCACATTGAAGGAAGCTTCTGTGTTGTGGTCCCTCTCCACCTCTCTCTCTCTGTCTCTCTCTCTCTTTGCATCTCTGTCTCTAGCTAAAAAAAAAAAAAGAAAAAAGAAAATCAACCATATGACTCTTAAGGATCTTTCGACCACAGAAATCACCGTTCATTTGTTGGTGTTTCCACATAACTCATCATCTTGGATAAGAAATTCAGGGACTGAGGAAACAGAATTATGTAAAAGACTTTTTTTTTTTGCCTCCAGGGTTATTGCTGGGGCTCAGTGCCTGCCCCATGAATCCACTGCTCCCGGAGGCCGTTTTTTTCTCCCTTTTGTTGCTCTTGTTGTAGCCTTGTTGTGGTTATTATTGTTATTGTTGATGTCGTTCGTTGTTGGATAGGACAGAGAGAAATGGAGAGAGGAGGGGAAGACAGGGGGAGGAGGGGGAGAGAAAGACAGACACTTGCAGACCTGCTTTACTGCTTGTGAAGCGACTCCCCTGCAGGTGGGGAGCAGGGGGCTCGAACCAGGGTCCTTACGTCAGGTCCTTGCGCTTTGCCCCACTTGCGCTTAACCCGCTACGCCACCACCCTACGCCCATGTAAAAGACTTTTATTGCTTCTCCAGCAACACCATGAGCAGTGCTCTGGTCTCTCCATCTGTCTCTTTCTCTCCGTATCTCTCTCATTAAAATAAATGGGGGGGGGGAACCCACCAAGAAATCCAAGTGCTTTATTGTAGATGATGTTTCTAAGGACTCACCAGAGAAGACGTGGGGAAATGGGTGTGAGTGCACGTCCACGCTCGGATACCTACGTAAATGTCTCAGTTGTTCTACAAAAGAATGATTGTCTCTGGAAGGAAAAGGTATGGCTCTAAGATGCAGATAGTTTCATTGTTTATTTCTACCACAAGGCGGTTGACCTAGGAGTCTGCACGTCCTCAGGGAGTGTCTGTCTCAGGCCTTTTCCAAAAGGTGATTGGGAAGGGAAATCCTTCTGAGAGAGATAAGTGGCTTCGTAAAGTAAACGCGGAATAAATGGCGTGCAGATTCTGTTTACGAAATATTTCCTGGATAAATGGATAGGATCATACAGCTCTGCGTGGCATGTGTCCTTTGAGGAATGGAAGAAATGAGGATGGGTTCTGTTTATCTCTCCTTTGGAGAGACACTGGGAAGCTTCCCCAGAAGGAAGATTAAATCATTTCAGAGCAAAACTCGAAATCTCTAGAACAAGATGGGACCATGCAGTAAATTTATTTTCCTTTGGAGACTACTGACGAGATGTCATGGGCTTTTAAAAGACGGACACGGAGTTGAGTTTTAAATACATCCTTTGTGGTTTATTAGCTGCCTAGACATCTTTGTACACCCACACATTTTTTTTCTGTATGGTTCTCTCAGAGCTTTTATGCTCAATATGCTATGCATCATTTGTGTGATTATAGTTCAGAATCAGAGAGTTTGGCTGCTAGTGGTTAGTCTCTTCACCAGACTTTCCAAAAGCCCTTAGGAGGGTGTACAGAAAGACTGTCTTGCTGGAGCTAGCTAATATCTAGTTCTTTTTCTCCCTTCCTTCCTTCCTTCCCTCCTTCCTTCCTTTCTCTCTCTCTTAAAATTATTATCTTTATTTATTTATTGGATAGAGACAGCCAGAAATCGAGAGGGTAGGGGGAGATAGAGAGGGAGAGAGATAGACACCTGCAACACTGTTTCACCACTCACAAAGCTTTCCCCCTGCAGATGGGGACTGGGGGCTTGAACCCGGGTCCTTGTGCACTGTAACATGTGCACTAAACCAGGTGTGCCACCAACTGCCCTTATTTCTTTTTTTTTTTCCCTCCCCACCCTACCCCAGGGTTATCTTTGAGCTTTGGTGCCTACACTATGAATCCACTGCTCCTGGTGGCCATTTTTTCTGTTTTATTGCATAGAACAGAGAAAAACTGATAAGGGGGGAGATAGAGAGAGCAAAATATAGACACCTACAGACCTGCTTCGAAGGTCTTGAAGCGTCCTCGCGGCATGTGGGGAGCGGGGGCTCGAACTTGTATCCTTGTGTGTGGATCTTTGAGTTTAACCAGGTGTGCCACCGCTCAGCCCCTCTTGTACTTTCTAATATATATGAATGCTGGGTCTTAGTGATGTCAATTTAATGGCAAGATTCTTGGGTTGATCCTCAGCTTAGCCATAAGGCTAAGCCAATCAAGGTGTATCAGGCACAGTGAGATTTATAATTATACTAAGAAGCAAAGGCTTATGTAGGAAGAGAAATCAAAGGGCTGATAGCTGACACTTTAAGTGGGAGAAGAATAAAGGAAAAACACAGTCTGGCTTTTTGTCCCATATGAGAAACACAGACACACACACACACACACACACACACACACACACACACTAACCAAATTAACTAAAGAAAACATTCTGTGAATTGTAGATCTCTTGATCAGCATGGCCCCCACCCCCACCACAGCTGGCCTGCTTGGGGAGGGGAGGTGGGTAACTGCTAAGACCAGGGAAACTAGAAAGGAAGTGGTGAGCCTGCTAGAGGAGTGGAGTTCAGAGGGCTCAGTCAAGCATAAAGGAAAACCAAATCCCACTGATGTGTGTAGATTGGAGGCCTTACTCAAAGCAGTGAAACTCCCAGGTCATCGGAAGGTCACCAAGAGGCAGAGGAAGCTCAAGCAACCTCAAGTCACTCCTCCTGGTGTAGGGAAATTACAATGGGGCCATCCCTTTGGCTGAGTTTAAGGTGCTAAGCTTAGAGAGAGGGAAAATTTAGAAAAAGATTTTAAAAACTCAGAAATGTTTTTTGAACCTATTTCATAATTTAGAGTTATGATCGGAATGGGATGGGGTGTTATTTGTGGGTGTATCTGGGACTTGCTTTAGAGGGAAGAATCCAGATTCTTGACATGTACATAAATAAGTGAGTTTTCTTCCTTTGATTTTTTAATTATCTTTATTTATCTGTTGGATAGAGACAGCCAGAAATGGAGAAGGAAGGGGTTGATAGAGAGGGAGAAAGACAAAGGGACACCTGCAGCCCTGCTTTACTGCTTTCAAAGCTTTCTCTCTGCAGGTGGGGACTGGGGTTCGGGGACTTGAACCCCGGTTCTTAAACATTGTAACATGTGTGCTCAACCAGGTGTGCCACCGCTTGGCCCCCTTCCTTTCTTTCTAAAGTCACACTTCTCTAGAAAAGAAAATGTGACCCCTCCTACCCTATGGTTTTGTTAATTTATCCTTTCTTAAATAAAAAATAAATTAAAAAAAAAGAAAAGAAAATTTTAATGGTTCCAGGTGCTGGTGCACCTGGTTGAGTGTATGAGGTCCTGAGTTCAATCTCCGGCATCACATGTGCCAGAGTGATGTCTGGTTCTTTCTCTCTCCTCCTAGCTTTCTCATAAGTAAATAAAATCTTTTAAAAAACCAATTTATTTACTTGTTGAAAGAGATACAGTGAGAAAGATAGAGACGGAAACCAGAACACAGCTCTAGTTTGTGGCGGTGCTGGGAACTGAACCTGAGACTATAAAACCTCATACATGAAAATCTTTTGCATAACTATTATGCTGTCTCTCCAGCCTAAGTCACTCTTCTCTTAAAAATCAGGATTTGAAACTTTGATATTATAGGAAATGATTGTAGAACCTACTTCTTGGTCTTTTGGGCCTACCTTTGAGTCATTGGGCCTTCTGGATTTTTTGAGAGGTCTTCAGACTGATGATAAGTTAAATGAAGCTTGAAATATGTACCCCAGCTTCATGAAAAATGGCCATGATGTTACCAAATCATAAGCAAGATCCAGTAACAGTAATGTTAACAGTAGGGTGATTTAACCCTCCAAGTTGCCGTTAGCTCGATGGTTGTGAAATGATTGACACAGACCCTGGAATGTGCTATGGTATCGGTTTGATGCTGAGTATGTCCCTTTGGCAATCTTGACTTTGGTCCTCTGGTCTCTGAATGAGCCATAATGGCCATCATTCAAGCTTACTATGCGGCTCATTAAGTTGAACAAGGGTCCTCTGTACAGTCCCACAGAAAACTAAATATCACCATGTTGGTTTTTCTAAAGAGGGAAAATGCTTTATTGTCATTTGAACATACCATGGAGACCAGAGTGATGCTCAAACGGATCTCTCTGTTTTAGAGGATGTTTGCACCAGGCAAAGGAGGGACTGGGATGTTCTATCTTGGCTGTTCCTTGAAAATGGGAGGTAGGTTTGGATTAAACTGGACTGGGACTCTGAAGCTATCAAGTCATTGGGCCTTCTGGATTTTTTGAATGACCTTCTGAATGGTTATGGTTTCTCCTTTTTCTTTCTTTTTTACTATGGGATTAATGTTTTACAGTTGACACTAAATACAATAGTTTGTACAGACATAACATTTCTCAGTTTTCCACACAACAATACACCCCCAGTAGGTCCTCTGCTATCCTGTTCCAGGACCTGAACTCTCCCTGCCCACCCACCACAGAGTCTTTCACTTTGGTGCAATACATCAACTCCAGTCCAAGTTCTGCTGAGTGTTTTCTCTTCTGATCTTGTTTTTCAACTTTGAGTGAGATCATCTCATATTCATTCTTCTGTTTCTGACTTATTTCATTTAACATGATTTCTTCAAGCAACATCCAAGATAGGCTTAAAATGGTGAAATCACCATTCTTAATAGCTGAGTAGTATTCCATTTGTGTATATAGACCACAACTTGCTCAGCCACTTATCTGTTGCTGGACACCTGGGTTGCTTCCAGGTTTTGACTATTACTATAATTATTATTATTAAATTGTGCTGCTATGCACATAGATATACACAAATATTTTTGGATGGTTGTGTATGGTTCCTTAGGATATATCCCCAGGAGAGGAATTGATACTCTGTTAGCTTATTCAGCTACTTGTGCACCTAGCTCACTTATTTTAGCTTTCAGCTCTCTAGTTACTTTGAGATAATTAGTGCTTTCTTTCAAAATTTCACTTGTTGTTTCCCCATTTCTGATGACTTTACTTTTAAACTCTTTTCTCACTCCTGTGACTAATTCCTCAATTAGCATTTGGATGCTGACCTCATTTTTATGTGCTTCTGCCTTTGGGGGGGATTTTATCTGGGTTTTTGTCCTGGTTCATTTCTCCAGTGTTTCTTCTTGGCTTAACCATTGTATATAGTGTGTTATGAAGTCCCTTTCACTGTACTTTCAATCCACTGATCGCTCTTGCCTGGGTTGACTTGTGTCTAAGTACAGTACTTAGAAGAGCTCACAGTTGTGGAAATTAACAGTTGTTTCCATATATATATATATATATATATATATATATATATATATATATATATACATATATATATATTCCCTTTTGTTGTCCTTGTTTTCTTGTTGTAGTTATTATTGATGTCATTGTAGTTGGATAGGACAGAGAAATGGAGAGAGGAGGGGAAGACAGAGGGGGGAGAGAAAGACACCTGCTTCACCGCCTGTGAAGTGACTCACCTGAAGGTGGGGAGCAAGGGGCTCAAACCAGATTCCTTACGCTGGTCCTTGAGCTTTGTGCCATGTGCACTTAACCCACTGCACTACTGCCTGACTCCCTAACAGTTGTTTCAATGTTATCTCAATCCCTGAGCTGAAGCACAGTGGCTGTTAAAGCCTCTTTTGTTCTAATCACTCACTGTTGACCAAGAGATAAATCAGGATGGGGGAGAGATAGCACAGTGGTTATGAAAAGAGACTTCCACACCCAAAGGATCCAAAACCCCCTGTTGGTTCTGCTGCAATTATTCACTGTGTCTTCCAGTTCATCAGGAGAACAACGTGGAAAGGCTCCCACTATTCAGCTATACCTCTAGACCACCAGGGTGTAGATCTCCTGAATTTCCCAGTCACTTCTCTGTCCCCTCTCTCCAATGGCCTCCCCATTGCTGCTCCAACCTCCAAGAGGCAGTAACAGTGGAGACTTACAGTTGCATTTGGTGAGCCTTAGTGGAGTCCTTTCCTTCCTTCAACAGTCTTTTTGTTGGTAAAACAGACTGGAGGTGGCTCCTCTACCTACAAACTGCTGGACTGTTACCAGGCACTCGGCAGTAGATAGTGGCTTTAGCCCAGGAATCTCTCCTTAGGCTCCTCTCGATCCATGAGTCACATGTATTTGCACTCACTGGTGATTTGGTGGGTTCCCAAAGTGGTTCTGATCCTGTCTTGTTGCGGTCCCAGGAGATCTCCTTTGATATTTCTAATTGACCTGGGTTCTCCTTCTTTACAGGAGTTCTTCAGCTGCTTTATTTTCTCTGAAGGCAAATGACAAGCAGGGGCAAAGGTGAATGGCAGGAGGGAAGTGGGGGAGGGAGGGAGGGATAGGCAGAGAGAGAGAGAGAGAGAGAGAGAGAGAGAGAAAGAGGAGAGAAGATAGCACTGAAGGTTCCTTCAGTGTGGTATAGGCAAGCTTGAACCTTGGTTGTGGACATGGCAAAATGTACCCAAGTGAGCTATTTCACTGATCCAAATAGTTGTTCCATAACTGTTGGCTTAATTGTATCCCTTTGTCTTTGTGTCTTAGTGTCTTTTCAGGTAGTATTATTAAAATACAGGATTTGAGAGCATTGCTTAGCCAATACTGTCCAATCCTGAGTCACTGATTTTTTTCCCCCCTGAGATTCAGTTTCTTCAAAGGTCAAATAGATGCAGTAACCCTTATGTTAAAAGTAAGTACTTTTGTTAACCCATCACCTGGACTAGTGCCTGATGGTAAGCTGCTCAGTAAGTATTTGCAAATTACTTACTTAAAATCGGAACTATTTTTCCGATTTTATAAGTAAAATATTGTAGCGCTCTTAAACTTTTGTTTGTATGATTATAAATGTGGATAAGCTCAATTTGCAGAATTCATACCACCATCAAGCTTATCAAGTATTTTTTTTTTTAAGTGTTCTTATAATCCTTACAGCAAGGATCAGTTCTCACAAGTTTGACAAAGCAGATTTGGGGTGTGAAAATGTTTACACAAATAAACTTAGGAGAATTTTATATTTTTATACCAATAAAATTCTATTCATTTTTTTTGCAAGTGTTTTTTTTTTCAATTTTTCTGATTTATAGAGAACAGCTTCCCATTTGACTGAGCATAGCTCCACTTCATCTTAAACATCTATGATATGTAAAGATAATCAAAAAAAATTTTTTAAAGGGTCTAGGTGGTGGTGTGCCTGGTTAAGTACCCATGTTAACAATATGCAAGAATCCGGGTTCAAGTTCCTGGTATCCACCTGCAGGGGGGAAGCTTTTCCAGTGGTGAAACAGTGCTGCAGGTGTTTCTCTGTCTCTCTCCTTTCTCTCCCCTACCCTCTTGGTTTCTCGTTGTCTCTATCTAATAAATCAATTAAAATATTAAAAAAAGTTAAAAAATCCAACAGAGAATTATATATATATGTATATATATATATAGAGAGAGAGGGGGAGTGGGGTAGGAAATGAGAGGAAGAGAGAAGGTGGGGTGGGGAGAGATAGGGTGTGTGTGAGAATATTTTAAACCTCAGATCTCTCTGTTCTCTTTCTCTCTCTCTTTTTCTTTTTTGCCTCCAGGGTTATTGCTGGGGCTTGGTGCCTGCACCACGAATCCACTGCTTCTGGAGGCTCTATTTTTCCCTTTTGTTGTGGCTATCATTGTTGCCGTTGATGTCGTTGTTGTTGGATAGGACAGAGAGAAATGGAGAGAGGAGGGGAAGACAGAGAGAGGCAAAGAGAGACACCTGCGGACCTGCTTCACGGCCTGTGAAGCGATCACTCTGCAGGTGGGGAGCCGGGGCTCGAACTGGGATCCTTACACCTGTCCTTGCACTTTGTGCCACGTGCACTTAACTCGCTGCGCTACCGCCCGACCCCCTCTTTTTAAAATATATTTTATTTATTTTTTATTGGACAGGGACAGAGAGAAATTAGGAGGGGTGGGGGAAGATAGAAAGGAAGAGAGCCAGAGAGACACCCGCAGCCCTGCTTCACCATTTGCGAAGCTTTCCCCCTGCAGGTAGGGACCAGGGGTTTGAACCTGGGGCCGTGCTGCATTGTAACACATGCGCTCAATCAGGTGTACCACTACCAGGCCCCTGATCTCTCTCTGTTTTCTTTGATACATTGCTGTCAAGTAAAGGAGAGTCCCTAGTTTTGTGCCCTAAAAATAGGAAGACCATGTCCCAGTAGGGGCCACAGTGAGATAGGAGGGGGTAATTATTGAGTTCCTGTTCTCTATATTTTAAGGGCTTTGCTTTCATTCTTTTATTTTAATACCTCTCCCTCCCACCTCTACTGATAGGTTAGGTAGGAGATTGTGTTATCATTTATCTGTATCTGTAGAGAAGGGAGCCTAAACTCTATGAGAAATGGTAAGATTGGAATTAGGGGCTTCCTCATCTCCATCACCCCTCCCCCCCAGGAGAGAGAAGCAGAGAGCATGGGGTAAAGGGAGGTGGGGCACACTGCTGCTCCTGAGAAGGTGGGGGTTGGGAGTTGCTGACTGTGTCTCCATGTTCACACATCAGAATCGTCCTAAACTGCTCCTTTTATTTTATTTATTTATTTATTTAATTATTATTTTTTTTTTTGCCAGCAGTGAGTCCTATCTATGCCTGCTTATAGAAATGACAGTGGTGCCCACAATGACGCTATGTGTTTGCATGGAATCGACTTTGGTAGACGTGAACTGATAACAAGAGGTTCCATTCACTGAAATGATTGCCCTCTGGGGGGGCCCAAGTCTGGGTCAGTTGCCTGGGGCCTGGTAGTGACGTGGCCTCTGCTCTTGACTGTGGCCCCGGAAGTGTGTGTGTCTGTGGACAGTATTAGGAAGGAGTGGGGGTGGAGGAGGGACTGAGTGGGGCTGGGGTAGGGAAAGCTATTAAATCAAGACCAGGCTTTGGCCTAAGCAGAAGCTAGAGAAGGCAGCTGGGCCATTTATTTGATGGCCAAGAAGAGTTAAGTGTGCTGTTTTCTGGGAAAACAAATACTTTCCGACTCCTCAAATCAAATGCTCTTTCAACACCTTCAAGGTCTGGCAGATGCTTAGGGTGTGGCCTTTATGCTCATTTAATTAAGAGCCACATAGTCTAGGTTAATTAACTTTAGCAGCAAGTCAAGGAGATACCAAGCCATGGGTCCCATTCTCTGTATGAGGAAGATTGAGGCTCAGAGGGGCTACGTAACTAAGATTGCACAGCACAGTTGACTAAGGAGTGGGGAATGGGATTCTACAACTTTGGCCAAATCCATGGGTCTGACTCTCAGTGAAATCTCTGAGTCATCGTTTCTCCAAGGACCAGCTGTGGGAGTATTGCTCTGCTACGCAAACACTGACATGTGGACTCTGTCTTCTCACTGAAAATCAGCCTCTCCATCTCTCACCTCTTTTTCTATTTTGCCTCCCGGATTATCACTGGGGCTCTGTGCCGGCACTATGAATCCACTGCTCCTGGTGGCCATCTTTTTCTTTTTATTGGACAGGACAGAGAGAAATTGAGAGAGGAGGGGGAGATAAAGGGGGAAAAGAGAGGAAGATGGACACCTGCAGAACTGCTTCACCGCTTGTGAAGTGACCCCCTGAATGTGGGGGAGCCAAGGGCTTGAACTGGGATTCTTGTGCTTGTCTTTGAGTTTAGTACTCTGTGCACTTAACAGAGTGTGCCACTGCCTCGTCTCCTGCATCTCTCATCTCTCTAGCCTATAACCAACACTCACTGGCGCTCACACCAATTTATGAAGAGTTTTGTTTTGTTTTTTTAGATGTATTTATTATTTACTTAAAAAAAAAAACAGAACAATGCTCAGCTCTGGCTGATGGTAGTACAGGTTCTTTCTTTCTTTCTTTTTTTTGGCGGGGGGAATAGGGATTGAACCTGAGACCTCAGAGCCTCAGAGAGGAGAGTCTTTTTGCATAACCATTAAGCTATCTCCCTGCCATACTTGCTCTAGATATATTTATTTTAATGATAAGGAAAGGGGAAGAGAGAGAGAGAGAGAGAGAACCAAAGCATCACTCTGACACATGTGATGCTGGGTCTTGAACTCATAACTTAATGTTGGAAGGTCCAGTCCAACACTTAATCCATTGTGCTACTTTCTGGGTGATTGAAGAGTTGGTGTGTGTGTGTGTGTGTGTGTTGCTCTCCTAGAAACTGCTTTCATATTATCCGGAAGTTGCATACTTTCAGTTCTTGTTTTTTTCCCTCTCTCTTCTTTGGCCCTGTGCAAAGGCAGACTGTCAAGGCTCCTAGCTTCCCGTGTAGGCGGCGCTGCCATTCCCAGCACTGTGAAAGCGTCCGCCAGCCGCCCTCAGAAGCTTTTGCAGGAAACTGGTGACTTCTCTCCTAAGTTACACAGGTTGGTTTAAAAATAGTGTGCGGGGCTTTCCCCCTTCGGAGTGCTGTCAGGCTGCCCACTTTTGACAGCCGCTTCTGCCTCCCTTTCTTGATACTTGTCACAGCATTTTTTTTTTTAATTTAGAGTGTTCTATGCCAGGTGATCTGAATACCTCGGAATTACCACAAGGCTTCACTGGCAACACTGGAGGACACCCTGAGACAATGCTCCAGTTTGCCAGGGAAGAGTTGTGCACAGTTATATTATTTCTTTGCCTCCCTCTCTTTGCAGGGCCATTGTCAGCATGAAAATGAATTTTTAAAAATACACTCTAGCGGAGGCGAGGAGGTGTGTGTGTGTGTGGGGGGGGGCGGCTTGCAGAGAGGAGTTCTGCCTGGTGTCAAAGTCACTAAGTTGGGAGAACGGTTCTGGGAATGGTTCTGTCTGTCCAATGTGTGCAGCAGAAGGAAACAAAAAGCCCACTAAAGGGGCCAGGCAGTGGTGCACATAGTATTAAGTGCAAGGATGTGGGTTCGAGGCCCTGCTCCCCACCTGCAGGGCGTGTGGGGGTGGCAGGGGGGAAGCTTTACAAGTGGTGAAGCAGGACTGCAGTTGTCTTTCTTTCTCCCTCTCCTCTCTCAATTTCTGTCTGTTCTGTCCAATAAAAAGGAAAAACAAATGGCTGTCAGTGCTGGCACTGAGCCCCAGCAATCACTCTGGAGGCAAAACAAAAAAAAAAAAGAAGAAGAAAAGAAGGAAGAAAGAAAAGTCTACTCAGGGAGCCTAAGACAAAGCAACTAAACAGGATAAGTAAGACTGAGGTCTGCAAGTAGGCAACAAATCAACTAAACCAAACAAAATGAAAAACTAACCAAACACACCTCACTCCTCTGCGCATGCGCGCGCGCACACACACACACACACACACACACACACACACACACACACGCACGCACGCACGCACGCACGCACGCACGCACGCGGCTCAAAACAGTGAGAAAGAAGGTGACTTGCCAACTTGGGTTCCTATTTTTGATTTCCATCTTTTCTCAGTCACAGGATTTATTAAAATATCTTACCCTTTATGCAGGGGAATGTGAAAATGTCCACCACCCCCCCTCCACCCCACACACAGAAGCTTTTGCCTCCATTCCTCTCCTCCTGTCTGCTCTGTCTGCTTCTCCCTTATATGGCTCTTCTCGGAAGTCCAGGAATGTGGTTGCTATGTGCAAGGCTAGTTCTAATTGGCCTCTCACATTCATGTCAGCCTGAAGATGTATGGGGTCACCCTGTGGAAGACAACCAAGACCCCCCCACATCTGCTGTCCTGCACGGCTTCTTTCATTCCATTCGCTCTAAATACCCAGCTCAGTAAACTGCTCCCTGAGCCCCTGAGCCCCTCCACCAGGCCCCTTTCCTGTTAGCGCTTTTTCAGCCCCAGGGTTATGGCAGGGGTTCAAGGCCTGCCTCAAACCCAGCGCTCCTGGTGGCCTTTTTTTTTTTTTTCTTGATGGGACCGAGAGAAATTGAGAGGGAGGGGAAGACACACACACACACACACACACACACACACACACACACACACACACACACACACACACACACGGTCGTGGGCAGAGAGATGCCTGAAGACCTGCTTTACTACTTGTGAAGCTTCCCCCTGAAGGTGGGGAATGGGGGCTTGAATTCGGGTCTTAGTGCACAGTAATGTGCGTGCTTAGCCTGGTACATCACTGCCCGGTCCGCTCATCACTTTCTTTCTTTCTTTCTTTCTTTTTTTTTAATCAGACACCTGCTCAGCTCAGGTTTATGATAGTGTGGGGGATTGAACCCGAGACTCCAGAGCCTCAGGCATGAGAGTTTCTTTGCATAACCATTATGCTATCTACCTCTGCCCTTATTGCTTCTTTAATTAGCAGGGCACATGGAATTTGCTAAGATTTCTATCACATTTTAGCCTTGCAAGAAGAGGGAGAGGGAGAAGAGGGAGAAGGAGAAGGAAAAGGAGAAGACATCTCATTTAACATGACAGAAAATAAGAAAAAAGCTACAAAACAAGAAGGGTGGGTGTTCATCAATCACACCCATCTTCTCGCTGGGGTACTTGAAGCTTGAGTTAGCTGCCGCTATTGTTTCCGACTGTCCGGCTCATTAATGCCAGAGTCCATTTCCCCTCTCCCAGCCCCAGGCTCCCAGCCAGGCACCCTCACTGGGTGGTTTTCCCTAAACAGAATACTCCCCAACTTTGGACATCAGGCTTCATTGTGAATTCAAGGGAGAGACTGGCTGGTAGGGTGAAAGCTCGCCCAGGGATCAGGTGGTGGCTCGCCTGGTTGAGCGTACTTGTAACGCGCAAGCCCCTGGTCCCCGCCTATGGGGGGAAGCTTTGCGAATGGTGAAGCAGGGCTGCTGGTGTCTCTTTGCCTCTCTCCCTCTCTATCATCCCCTTCCTTCTTGATTTCTCTACCCAATAAATAAATAAAGATAATGAAAGCTCATCTAGTTTTTTGGCTTCCTATTAAATAAGCTTAATTTTTTTTTTTTAAATTGGGGCTGGGTGGTGGCAGGCCTGGTTGAGCACACATGTTACAGTGCACAAGGACCCAGGTTCAAGCTCCAGGTCCCCACCTGCAGGGGGAAAGCTTTGTGAGTGGTGAAACAGGGCTTCAGGTGTCTATCTCTCTCCCTCTCTATCTCCCCCTACCCTCTCGATTTCTGGCTGTCTCTATCCAATAAATAAATAATGATAAAAAAGATAAAAAATTAAAATATTTTAAATATCTTTATAATAATTGAATATAGAAATTGAGAGGGAAAGAGGAGATAGTGAGGAAGAGAGACACCTGCAGCTCTGCTTCACCACTCATGAAACCTTCTCCCTGCAGGTGGGGGCCGGGGGTTCAAACCTGAGTCTTTGCTCACTGTGTTGTGTGTACTTAACCTGGTGCACTGCTACCCAGGAAGCATTTGATTCATTCATCTCCATGCATCTTCATCCTACTTCAGTTTGAGCTTACACTCCTGTGGAGGAGAACAACATTTTATGCAAAGAAGCAAAGACTTTGATGTGAGGTCTGGTGGTAGAAAGTGCTAGGGAAGAAAACGGAGCAAGGTGAGTGAAATTGTGTGAGTTTCTGTACTGTGGACAAGGCTTCTCTGGTCTAGAGACATTCCGTGATGTGCTTGAGGACTTGAAGTTGTGGGTCTTCCGGGTATCTGGGCAGAGGAAGATGAAGACGTGTGAAGTCCCTGGAGTGGCAGAAGGAAAGTAGGACCCCGTGGCTGAGCTGGAAGTGCAAGTCAGTGAGGTTAGAGAAGTGGGCAGGGAGGTATGGGTGGGCTAGAGCCACTGGGAAAATCGTGACATTCGTTTGGAATGATTTAGGACAGCATGGGAGGTGGTTGAGTCTAAACCTCTGGTGTGTGAAAGAAAGGTCATTTAGCCAATGTGTCTGCTTCCTGCTGGGTTGTGACCGAACTCTGACCCTTTCTTGCCCAATGTCTGCCCTGACACAATCTCTTTTTTATTATCCACCAGAGGTGGCTCCATAACTCCTAGGGCCCAATCCAAACAGAAAATGTCGGGACCACGTGTACAAAGAGCAGGGAGAATGGGAAGCGTGAAAGGCAGTCAAATTTACAACCTCCTCCTCCTCCCCTCTGCGGCTTCTCTCTTGCACACTGTTCAAAACTTGTCACTGAGTGCAGGTCAAAGGAAACAGGCATTTGTACCTTCAGCCCTTAGCATTCACTTTGCCACTCATTTTGATGTTGTGTAATATCAATGTTAAAGGTCAGTGTAGGGAGCTGGGCGCAATGGCCGGCATAAGGATCCTGGTTCAAGTCCCTGGCTCCCCACCTGCAGAGGAGTCACTTCACAGGCGGTGAAGCAGGTCTGTAAGTGTCCATCTTTCTCTCCTCCTTTCTGTCTTCCCCTCTTCTCTCCATTTCTCTCTGTCCTATCCAATAACAACAACAGCTATGACAACAATAACAACAATAATAACAACTACAACAAGGACGACAAAATGAGGAAAATGGCCTCCAGGAGCAGTGGATTCGTAGTGCAGGCACCGAGCCCCAGCAATAACCCTGGAGGGAAAAAAAAAAGGCCAGTGTAGTAGTATTTTGCCATGTTCATTACAGTGTCGTAGTAATAGTATTTAGTATTGCACGTGCAATCGTCAACATTACACTCATTTTGTAGCTCATCCACACGTATTTATTTTCCTGTCAGACCAGACAAAATGCTACCCCAAAGCAACCCGGTTGTTCTGATTTTCTGATTGGTGCCATCTGCCAACACTTTACCTTTTGCCTGCAGAGGAGTAAGGCAGACTACAAAGAACAGGTAAGTTGTCTTATCTTTTTCCCTTTTTTTTCCCATGTTATCATTTTCAGGGTTAAGTGACTGACTCATTAGGGAAGTGCTTAGCAATTATAAGTGATAGAATCGAGTTCTTTGCTTGTTTGGGCTTCTTAGACTTGTTCTGCCTTCCATCTGTATTTGGAGCAAGTTCTGTTCTGGGCTGGGGTGTGTGTGGGGGTTTGGCAATGTAAAACCTGATTCCCTCTTTATGGTCAGCAGCCTCTAATTAAACAGGTGTTGGCACATCTGCTTACGCTCACACATTATAATGCATAAGGACACAGATTAAGCCCCTGGTCCCCACCTGCAGGGGAAAGCTTCACCAGTGGTGAAGCAGGGCTGCGGGTGTCTCTCTCCCTGTCTATGTCTCCCTCCCCCCTCAATTTCTCTCTTTCTCTATCCGATAATAAATAAATGTACACATTTAAAAAACAAACAGAACCTCACTGGTTCTCAGTTCCTCTGAACTCCCCCCAGAATGTAGACACACAGGCGTTTTGTATTCACTGGGTATCCCACATATAGGGCTGTCAGAAAACTCATGATTCTTTCTTTTTGCCTCCAGGGTTATTGATGGAGCTTGGTGCCAGCACTATGAATTCACTGCTCCTGGAAGCCAGTTTTTCCATTTTATTGGATAGGACAGAGAGAAATTAAGAGAGGAGGGAAATACAGAGAAGGAGAGAGAAAGATAGACACCTGCAGACCTGCTTCATTGCTTGTGAAGTGACCCCCCCTGCAGGTAGGGGGAGCTGGGGGCTCAAACCTGGATCCTTGCACCAGTCCTGGTCCTTGTGCTAAGTACTATATGCGCTTAACCAAGTACACCACTGCCCAGCCCCTTCATGATTCATTTCTTTATGTTTTTCTACACAAAAATGGATCGTAACTTTTCCAACAACCCAATAATTTATGTGAATGGGGGGGTGGCAATATAGGGTGATAGATGGGGTACACAGTTCTCTCCTGCTCTTTCAAATGCTTCATATTCCCCTTAGAGCTTACCCTTAAAAAAAAAAGAGTTCAAAGCTAACACCTGGAATTTGAGGAAGGTGGCCATGGAACAGCAAACCAACCGCATGGCCCACGGCACACACCGACCCTGTTTTTCACCTCTACTCTCTCTAGACCCAGCCTCCTCTCAGGCACAGGAGATAGACAGTCAGAAGAGAATAAGCCTGCTGCCTGAGTGACAGCTTTGTCCCTCTGCTTTATGCTGGTGACAATTCACATGGTTGCTCAGAAGGGCTTTTAACAGATCCTGGCTGGGAAAATGACACTCATTATAAGAACAGAGAGGGTCACGGGGAGGCACATGTGAGAGAAATGGACAAAAGAGGGGCGAGCTACTTCACTCGAGTGGAAGGGAGGATGCAAGTGGAGAGTAGGGGAGAAAGAGACAACCATTGGGGAAGGCGCTACAGACAGTCTCATGTGCACAGGACAGACCCCTCTAGCTCCCCAGAAGAATGATAATTGGGGGGAGCTTGAGTTTACTTGATTCCAGTTTTTTTTTTTTTTAGGCTACTGGTAGGTATGCTCTCAAAGCAGAATACTGGGCTGGATAGTGGCACACCAGGCTGAGAGCACATAGTGCCATGGTTCAAGCCCTGGGTCCTCGTCTCCATGGGGAAAACCTTCACTAGTGGTGAAACTGGGCTGCTGGTGTTACTTTTTCTCTCTCTTTTCTCTTTCAATTTTTCTTTGCCCTATCATTTAAAGAGAAAAGAAAGCAGAATACTACTAATACAAAAAAAAAAAATACTCAGGGCCCAGAAAAATAGAGGCGACACTGGATAGGAGTAAGTATTCATTTTAAAAAATGAACTGGATATTAGTATCCTGATTTCTTAGGGGAAGTGAGGGATAAGTAATAACTTTAAGATTGTTGTCCATGTAGTGTGTGTGTGTGTGTGGGTGTCCCCCTTGAGGAGACAGATAAATGAGTAGAATCACCTTGGAGTTAGAGAAAATGTCATGAGAAGACAAACTTTCTGAATTTGGAGAAAATGAGAAACTTGGGGCTTCCGTTTCAGACCAAGAAAAATGTCAGCAATGAGGCATTAGCAAGAAGCTGGCTGTGTGACATTTGTTTGTGATTTATGGCAAAGGCTGTGGCATGGGAGCTGTCACCCAGAAACTGGAAGTGCAGGGGATTTGATGGTGGCCATATGTCTTCAGGGAAGGTGTGAGACTTGCTCTTTCTCTTTTTATTTATTTTTTTAAATTTATCAAATGGAGCTATTGAAAACACTATAGGATAAGAGTGGTATAATTCCACACAATTCCCATCACTAGAACTTCCTATCCTATCCCCTCTGCCCCCAAAAGCTTTCCTATTCTTTATCCCTCTGGGAGTATGGACCCAGGATCATTATGGAGTGTAGAAGGTGGAAGGTCTGGCTTCTGTAATTGCTTCTCTGCTGAACATGGGCATTGACAGGTCAATTCATATTCCCAGCCTGTCTCTCTCTTTCTCTAGTGGGGCAGGGCTCTGGGGAAGTGGGGCTCCAGGATACATTGGTGGGGTTGTCTGTCCAGGGAAGTCAGGTTGGTATCATGGTAGCATCTGGAACCTGGTGGCTGAAAAAAGAGTTAAGCTAGAAAGCAGAGCAAATTGTTGACTAATCATGAACCTAAAGGCAAGAATATTGCAGATGAAGATGGGGGGGGGGGTGTGTGTCTCCATTTTGGAAAAAGCAAGTAGGTCTATTTTAGGTCTATTCCAAGGGGCCCATAACTTAACTAATTTTTGCCCAAGTCTGAGAGCTGACATGCAGGTGAACCCAAGTTATTGTCTGTGGAGATGATGTCACAGTTAGAGAGACTTGCTCTCTTTTATGGATCAGCTGCTTGGGGCTCAGTTCGGGCTGTGGTTGATTTGGCATTGCTCTTAAGACCAAGGCAAGGGGTGCCCCTGTGCTGAGACCCCACTCTCAGGTGAACGCTGTCCTGGGACATGCTGGGCAAGGATTCAGAGAGTCCACAGGAAGACCCCTTTCTGAATGCCCAGTTCCTTAAACTCTGTCTGCCTGAGGCCAGTCCGAGGGAGCAGCTGTTTCTGCTTCTGACTTCTGAGTGTGCAAGGAGGCCAAGGTCAGCTATCAGGAAGGGTCTGAGCTGCTGATCGGATGGTTTAGCCTCATCTGTTTTTCTCAGCGAGATAGAGGCGAGACCACCACTCAATTACGTAGTGTGAGCGGCAGGGCCTAGACCCAGGGCCACATGGACACAAGGCATGTGCTCTAATGTCGAGCCTCCCATCTGACCAGCGTCCTCATTTGTGTCTTGGAGACTGCTGAGGTCTAGAGGGAACTGGAAGCTAGAGGAAGGGGTGAGAGTGCAGGGTCAGGGGAGGACTCTCTTTGGCTGCCATGTTTCAGTGTAGAATGCCGGGAAGTGTAAGAGTCCAGCCTTAGACCCTGGCTTCCCTATGACTAAGAAGGTGGAGTTAGGGAGTCCAGCGGTAGCGCAGCAGGTTAAGCGCAGGTGGCACAAAGCGCAAAGACCTAAGGATCCCGGTTTGAGCCTACAGCTCCCCACCTGGAGGGAACTCGCTTCACAGGCGGTGAAGCAGGTCTGCAGGTGTCTGTCTTTCTCTCCCCCTCTCTGTCTTCCCCTCCTCTCTCCATTTCTCTCTTTCCTATCCAACAACTACATCAACAACAATAATAACTAAGACAACAAGGGCAACAGAAGCGGGATAAATGTGGAGTTGTCAAAGCAGGAGAATGAAAGCGATTCCTTTGTACCCAGTTGTTCATTTCTTTTCATAACTGTATTTGGTTGGGGGTGGAGCAGGGCAGATATTTGTCCTCCTGATCTTGTCTCTGTAAGAATTCCTTTTTTGGGAGTCGGGATGTAGCGCAGCGGGTTAAGCGCAGGTGGCGCAAAGCACAAGAACCGGCATAAGGATCCCGGTTCGAACCCCGGCTCCCCACCTGCAGGGGAGTCGCTTCACAGGCGGTGAAGCAGGTCTGCAGGTGTCTGTCTTTCTCTCCTCCTCTCTGTCTTCCCCTCCTCTCTCCATTTCTCTCTGTCCTATCCAACAATGACAACAATAATAACTACAACAATAAAACAACAAGGGCAACAAAAGGGAATAAATAAATAAAATTAAAAAAAAAGAATTCCTTTTTTAGGGGGTCTGGCAGTAGTGCAGTGGATTAAGCGCACATGGCACGAAGCACAAGGATCCCAGTTCGAGTCCCGGGTTCCCCACCTTCTGGGGGATTGCTTCACAGGTGGTAAAGCAGGTCTGCAGGTGTCTGTCTTTCTCTCCCCCTCTCTGTCTCTCCTCCTCCCTGGATTTCTCTCTGTCTTATTCAACAACAACAATATCTATGGCAACAATAACAATAACACCAACAACAAGGGCAACAAAATTTGAAAAATGGCCACCAGGAGCAGTGGATTCATAGTGCAGGCACCGAGCCCCAGCAATAACCCTGGAGGAAAAAAAAATTCTGTTTTTGGGTCTAGAGGCTTAGACACACACACACACACACACACACACACACACACTGTTATTGCTTTTGTTTTTCTTTTTAAATTATCCTTAGCAATTATAGGAGAGACCCTGAATTACTGAATAACAGAATATACCTGCTAAACATGCCCTCAGTTACTTCTTAACTTCTTAATATATTATATATGTATATGAATATACATATATATATTTAAGGTGGAGAACAAAAAACATTTTGATACTTCAGACATTGAAGTATCAATCAGATACATTGAAGTATCTGTTCCTTTGCTACCGGTGCACGAGGGGGGTAGGTAGGTGGTGGGTTAGGGATGGAAAGACTAGATTTTCCGGTTAAATCAAGTATCCTGTTTCAAACAGATGCCTGGAAGACATTCTTTAGTCTGGGGAGCTGGGGCCAGGAGACCCTCCACAAATCAGAGAAGTCACTGTCTATACAATCTGCTTTCTTTCTGTACCTGAAACCCAGAGCCTGAAGCCCTTTGTTTTTCTTAGTTTTGAAAGTCAGAGGTTTTAAAAATGGGAAGCAAAAACAGCTTGGGCAGGGAGAGCCGTGAATCCAGAACGTTCTGGTCATTTAGGACACACCACTTCTGCTTTGTCTCCAGACAAGCAGGCAAAGATAGGGTTCAGGCCATGGGGGTGGTGTTGAGGCAATTCAGAAAGATTCCTCTTTGAAACCTTCTGCTGGACCTGTGTTTTTTTTTTTAAATTTTTTTATATTTATTTTTTTATTTATTCCCTTTTGTTGCTTTATTGTTGTAGTTATTATTATTGTTATCATCATTGTTGGATAGGACAGAGAGAAATGGAGAGAGGAGGGGAAGACAGAGAGGGGGAGAGAAAGACAGACACCTGCTGACCTGCTTCACTGCCTGTGAAGCGACTCCCCTGCAGGTGGGAAACCAGGGCTCGAACTGGGATCCTTACGCTGGTCCTTGAGCTTAACCCGCTGCGCTACTGCCTGACACCCCGGGCCTGTGTGTTTTATGACATTATGGACTGAATTAACAGATGTGCCTTAAGTTCTGGCTAGCAATGTAAAATCTTATTTGCAGAGGGTTCCCTGGTACCAGGCACGACCTAAGCTTGTGCTTTGCATCATCTCGCAATAAACAAATTACTTGCGATTTTTTTTTTTGCCTTCATTGTAGAGGTGAGGAAATTAAGAATTCACCTGCCCAACATTCTCAGTTACTGAACTACATCTGCAACAGGTTCCTTTTGATCAACTTTTGATTTTGATTTAATTTTTTAATATTTATTTATTTATTCCCTTTTGTTGCCCTTGTTGTTTTATTGTTGTAGTTATTATTGTTGTCATTGTTGTTGGATAGGACAGAGAAAAATGGAGAGAGGAGGGGAAGACAGAGAGAGAGGGAGAAAGACAGACACCTGCAGACCTGCTTCACTGCCTGTGAAGTGACTCCCTTGCAGGTAGGGAGCCGGGGGCTTGAACAGGGATTCTTAACGCCAGTCCTTGCGCTTTGTGCCACCTGCGCTTAACCAGACTTCCCTTTAATTTAATTTTATTATTGGATAGAGACAGAGAGAAATTAAGAGGGGAGGGGGAGGTAGAGAGGGAGAGAGACAGAGAGACAGCTGCAGCCCTGCTTCACCACTCGTGAATCTTTCCCCTTGCAGGTGGGGACCAGGGGCCTTGAATCTGGGCTCTGGAGAGAGACTGTAGTGATTATCAGAAAGACTTTTGTGTCTGAGGCACTAAAGGTTTCAGGCTCAATCCCTAGCATCTCTACAAGTCAGAGTTCAGCAGTAAGAAAGCAAAACCAAGAAACCCTAACAACTAACAAAGCAAACACGGTCCTCTTCTACCACACTTTTTCCCCTTAAAATCTTTATTTATTTTGAATAGAGATAGAGAGAAATTGTGAGATGAGGGAGATATAGTGTGGAAGAGAGACAGAGAGACACCTGCAGCATTGTTTCACCACTCATGAAGCTTTCCCCCCTGCAGGTGGGGACCAGGGGCTTGAACCTGGGTCCTAGTGCATTACAATGTGTGTGTTTAATCAGGTGCACCACCACTTGGACCCTTCCCCTACTTCCCCTATTTCTAAACTGGACACATGTTTTGAGTTTTTAAAAAATATTTATTTATTTCCTTTTGTTGCCCTTGTTGTTTTTTATTGTAGTTCTTATTGTTGTTGTTATTGATGTCGTTGTCGTTGGATAGGACAGAGAGAACTGGAGAGAGGCGGGGATGACAGAGAGGGAGAGAGAAAGACAGACACCTGCAGCAGACCTGCTTCACTGTCTGTGAATTGACTCCTCTGAAGGTGGGGAGCTGGGGGCTCGAACCAGGATCCTTACTCTGTGTCAGGCAGCCCCTCTGCTCTGTCCTCCATTGCTGACACTATGGCATATTTACATAATCACTGTTTTGCCTGATCTATCTTCTTTCTATCTCTAGACCCGCCCTGCCTGTAGAGTACATTAATCCCGCCAGTTAAAACCCTAGCAACCATTGCTATGGAAGCTTTCTACCTTCCCACTCTTTCCTTTTCTCCACCCCCTTTCCTAGCCATTTCCTTATCTGACCTGCCACTTCTGGCTCTAAATATATAAAAGCATTGTCTCTGATCAATAAAGACACATTGCGTTCCCACTCAGCCACAAGTTCCTGGTTTTTCTCCCACGTTGCTGAGTATGCAGCAGCCCAGGTTGGCTCTGGTTCAGTTCTCTCCAACCCAGAGAACACGTGCCCAGGAAGAAACACTCTTACGCTAGCCCTGTAACTCTGGTCCTTGTGCTTTGTGTCACCTGTGCTTAACCCACTTTGCTACCGCCCGACTCCCATGTTTTGTTTTTTGTGGTAACCTTAGCAAATTTTCTTCCTGTCTATTGGGAAGTGGGTGTGTTTGGGGGGGGGGTATCTTTTCTAATTTTTACTTGACTTTCCTGTGTGAACACTTTTCTTTTCTCTATCCTGCCTAGTAAATACTTGAGGGGTGGGGGATTAAGCTCACACATTACACTGTTCAAGGACCCAGATTCAAGCCCCTCGTCCCCACCTGCAGGGGAAAAGCTTCACAAGTGGTGAAGCAGGGCAGCAGGTGTGACTCGCTCTGTGTTCCTCTCTGCCTCCTCCTCCCCTCTCAGTTTCTCTCTGTCTCTATTCAATTCAAATATATATATTTTTGGCCTTGAGGGTCACTGCTGGGGCTTGGTGCCTGCACTCCAAATCCACTGCTCCTGGAGGCCATTTTTTCCCTTTTGTTGCCCTTGTTGTTTATTGTTGTGTTGTTGTTATTGTTGTTGTTATTGCTGTTGTTGTTGGATAGGACAGAGAGAAATAAAGAGAGATGGGGCAGACAGAGGAGGGAGAGAAAGACAGACACTTGCAGACCTGCTTCACCACTTGTGAGGCGACTCCCCTGTAGGTGGGGAGCCGGGGGCTTCGGTGCCACGTGTGCTTAACCCACTATGCTACCACATCACCCCCCCCAATGTATTTTAAAAAATAAAAAAATTCACATGTCATTAAAAACAGAAAGATGGTACGGGGACACGTATCATGATGCCTATAAGTCACTTGAAGAGATTTGGACATGAAGAACAGAATGAGTTTTGGAAAGGACACTGAAAGAAAAAATACAAGCTGAGGCCCTTCCTCACCATATAGCTTCAGAAGTTGTTCCAGTTAGCTTCTGCAATAGAAGTCTGATGTCCTTAGAGCCGTCGTTCACTTGCTTACCACACTGCAGGTCAGCAGTGTGGCTGGGCTACACAGAGATAGCCCACCATAGCTCTTGCTGTGACCACAGTGGGGGAGGAAGTAGAGGGATGGCAAAGATGGTGGTGATGGTTCCTCCCACACCTTTAGAAGCCTCCATTTGTGATGTGATGTGTACATCTCCCTCAGCACATAGGACTTTCATTCTCTGCTTCTCATAGTTGAATTTAATCAGGTGACTTATTTTGCCTGACAGGACATTTTCAAAAACAAACAAACACACAAACACAAAAATGACAGAACATATATTTAAGAAGTATTTATATGTGTCTCTTGTATTGTTGGAACTGAGAAACAGAACTCTGGTCAAGCCTAAACTAACATCTTGGAGAAGAAAGAATCACTTGGAAAGAAATAACAGATGTCTCAGCTGTTCTGACAGACGCCTCAGACATGTGAATGAGAGTGTCTTAGACCATTCAGTCTGTCAGGAGACCTGTGAGAAATTAGATATCATTGGTGCACTAAAAAAGTAAACCAAAGAAGGGCTGGGGAGATAGCATAATGTTTATGCAAAAGGCCAGAGGCTCTGAGATTCCCAGGTTCAATCCCCAGCACTACCTTAAGCCAGAGCTGAGCAATGTTCTAGTGAAGACAAACAAAACCAGACATAGAATATGTACTTTTTGGTTTGTTTATTTAAAATAACACATTGATTACAGGGATCAAAAGTCATTTACTATAGTGATTTTTTAAACACTTATAATTCTAAAAGATCTATTATTATTATTTTATGTTCTATTCGTGACTTAATAGCATTTTACAAGATTATAGGGTAATAGGGGTATAATTCCACACCACTCCCACCACCAAAGTTCTGTATACCTTACCCTACCCCCATCCCCACTAACAGCAGCCACCGTTGCTCTCTCAAAGTCACAAATATGGGTTAACTATATTAAAAATAGATATACACAAATTTTTCAAGTTCGTGTGTTTCAAAATTCTCTAAATTTTGAACTGCTAAATGATTTCACGTGAATAAAATCATCCAGTAGTCACCCACTGCTGCCTTACTTATTTCACTAAGGAGAATCACTGCCAGTTAAAAGATCTATTTTTCTGGAGGCTGGGTGCTAGCTAAGTGGGTTAAGTTTACCTGGCGCGAACCACCAGGACCAACATAAGGATCCTGGTTCAAGCCCCTGGCTCCCCACCTATAGGGGGGTCATTTTGTAAAACAGATCTGCAGGTGTCTTTCTCTCCCCCTTCTCTGTCTTCCCCTCCTCTCTCCATGTCTCTCTGTCCTATCCAACAATAGCTATAACAACAACAAGGACAACAAAATGGGGAAAATGGCCTCCAGGAGCAGTGGATTCTGTGGTGCAGATACTGAGCCTCAGCAATGACCCTGGAGGCAAAAAAAAAAATATATATATATATATATATATCTATGTTTCCATGCTTAAGTTGGCTGAATGACTGGGAGGATTCATTCATCAAGACAATGTAAAGAACTCTTGATCACACATAATAGTGTTACTGGTGTTATTTGATACACAGATTGTGTAACTGTTTTTGTAAGACAGAAAGTCCTTGCTGGGCAAAGAGTTTCATCAATGGAAAGGATGTCAAGAGTGACATCCTCTTACAGAGAAGTCCTAAGTCATCTTTTGAAAAATCTCATTTGTTTTATCTTAATGAGAGAGAGGTACAGGTGGAAAGACACGTGCGTGGAGAGAGGGAAATCCTTCTAGAGCACTGCTCAGCCCTTGCTTATTATGATGGGACTGGGGACCTCCGAGCCTCAGGCATGAAAGTCTTTTTTTTTTTTTTTTGCCTCTAGGGCCATTACTAGAACTTGGTGCCAGCATTATGAATCCACTGCTCCTGGCAGCCATGTTTTCCACTTTTGCATTAGATAGGACAGAGAAAGGGGGAGTCAGAGAGAGAGAAAGACAGACACCTGCAGACTGGCTTCACTGCTCAGGAAATGTTCCCCTTGCAGGTGGGGAGCCAGGGGCTCGAACTTGGATCCTTGAGTGGGTCCTTGAGCAGGGCTGTTGGTGTCTCTCTGTCTCTTTCTTTCTCTGTTACCCCCAACCCTCTTGATTTCTAGCTGTCTCTATCTGATAAATAAAAAAAGGTAATTAAAAATTAGAAATGCTGTGTTTGTATAGCAATACCCTTATGTAGAAACATCTTAAAGAACTGTTTAGGATGGAATGTTGGAGCTGCAGTGGTGCAATTGGTTAGCGTGTGGTACTTATACAGGATGGAATGCCCTTGAGAGAAATATTCCTAATTATAATTGTGGAAATTGTGAAAACAAAGCTTATCAGAAGAGACTAGTATAAACATGATTATAGCTGGGGCCCTATTCAGTGAGTCCTGAGATTCCCAAAGAGACATGATGGACCTAGACCTCAAATAAATCCCTCTCTCCATTGTTACTGGTCATTTCTATCAGGAACAACACAATAGACCCCTTTCTGGGCCCCCATAGGACCTTGCTCTCAACTTGGAACAACAATGGTAGAGTGTTTCTTCCTCTGAAGGGAGGATGGACAACTCTATGCTACACTTGAGGAAGATGGGTCCTGATATTGGGGCAGCTTAGAATGTTTCTACTCATGACCACAGAATGTGAGCTCAGATCTATAGGGATGCAGAGGTCACATAAGCTCCTAAGCTGAATATGGGCCCCAGACCAAATCAGATCAATGGGGTTTACAGTCAACAATATTTATACACTTTTCCCATTTTAGGGAGCTACACTCTTCCATGATCCAGCTTTCTGGTCCTTTTCCAACCATGACAGCATCTCCCCAGACAATAACTTGGATCCACCTGCATATCAGATGTCAGGTTCAGGGGAAAAAAGAAAAAGAAGAAGAAGAAGAAGAAGAAGAAGAAGAAGAAGAAGAAGAAGAAGAAGAAGAAGAAGAAGAAGAAGAAGAAGAAGAAGTAGAAGAAGAAGAAGAAGAAGAAGAAGAAGAAAAAAGCTAGTATAGCCATGGGCCCTTTGGAATATAACTAAAATATGCCTACTAGCTATCTACAAAATGGAGGACCCCCAACTCTTCAATTGCACTATTCTAGCCTTTAGGTTCATGATTGGTCAACAATTTGTTTGGCTTTATATGTTAACTCTCTTTCAGGTTCCATAGCATGATGCCAACCAGACTGCCCTGGACAGACAAACCCACCAGTGTGTCCTGGAGCTCCACTTCCCCAGAGACCCACCTTACTAGGGAAAGACAGAGGCTGGGAGTATGGATCAACCTGTCAATGTCCATGTTCAGCGGGGAAGCAATTACAGAAGCCAGACCTTCCACCTTCTGCATCTGACAATGACCTTGGGTCCATACTTCCAGAGGGTTAAAGAATAGGAAAGCTATCAGGGGAGGGGATGGGATACAGAGATCTGGTGGTGGGAATTGTGTGGAGTTGTACCCCTTTTATCCTATGGTTTAGTTAATGTTTCCTTTTTATAAATAAAAAATATTAAATAAATAAATAAATAATAAAAATAAAGAATGCATCAAGCAAGAGTTTAAGTTAAAAAAAAGTGATGACAGGGTAGGGGTAGATAGCATAAAGGTTATGCAAAGAAACTCTCATGCCCGAGGCTCTTCTGAAGTCCCAGGTTCAATCTTCCACACCACCATAAACCAGAGTTGAACAGTGCCCTGGTTAAAAAAAAAAAAGTGGGGGGTCGGGCGGTAGAGCAGCGGGTTAAGCGCACATGGCACAAAACGCAAGGACCATCAGGAGGATCCCGGTTCAAGCCCCCGACTCCCCACCTGCAGGAGGGTTGCTTCACAGGCGGTGAAGCAGGTCTGCAGGTGTCTATCTTTCTATCCCCCCTCTCAGTCTCCCCATCTCTCTCAATTTCTCTGTCCTATCCAACAACAACAACAACAGCAATGATAACAACAATAATGATGACAACAAGGGCAACAAAGTGGGAAAAAATGGCCTCCAGGACCAGTGGATTCGTAGCGCAGGCACCGAGCCCCAGCAATAACCCTGGAGGTTAAAAAAAATGAAATAAAAATTTTTTTTATTAGTTTTATGGCGAATACTTTGGAATACTTGTAGGTGTAGAGTGATTTAATGAATGTACTTGTTCCAAAATGATAATAAGCATAAGTTTAGTGAATATTTGTCACTACACAGTTATATTAAAAAAAACAACAACGTTATTTATTTGTGTAAAAGAGAACCAGAGTATCACTCTGGCCCATGCCATGCCAGTGATTGAACTCAAGACCACAAACTTGAGAATCTAACACTTTACCCACTGTACCACTTCCCTGGCCACACTCGACATATTTTTAAAAGTCCAATTTCTGTATGGTTTGGAAACTGAAAGGTTAACTCTCTTTTCCACATACAGTGATATCATTTAGTCGAATTACTGTCCTATAACTCTACAGTGTGGAGGGGAGGAGGACCTTTATTGATGGCCAACGAAAGGAACATTTTGAAAGACTAGAATTTAGTGCAGAACAAGGTAAGTGTTAGAGCAGGCAGCTTACAGACTATTTCAGCAGAGCACAGAGAAGGATGAGAATGCCCCAGGCAAGTCTCCAGACTGGTAGTGGTCTTCAGGAATGAAGGAAAACTTTCTTTTTCATTTCCTGCTTCTGGATCAAAACCCACCAGCCAGGAGACCTTAGCATTATTTTCAGACATTATGGCATACAGTAATACTTTTCCAGATGTGTTCCTTGTAACAATAATTCATCAAGATGCTTAGTTTGAAAGACCTAAGGAGATAAATCAACTGGGCAAATACAATATGATAAATCCTGCTTTTTATCTGATGAACTACAGTATTTTGAAGACTTGAAGAAATACTGTAGTAAGTAAATCATTACTTCTTTTTATTTTCCTTTTCTGTTACTCTTGTTTTTATCATTGTTGTGGTTATTATTATTGTTGTTATTGATGATGTTGTTGCTAGATAGGACAGAGAGAAAAGGAGAAAGGAGGGGAAGACAGAGAGGGGGAGAGAAAGACAGACACCTGCAGATCTGCTTCACTGCTTGTAAAGTGACCCCCCCCCCCGCATGTGGGGAGCTGGGGGCTTGACGGGATCCTTAGGACAGCTTGAGTTTCATGCTGTGTGCACTTAGCCCGCTGTGCTACAGCTCGACTCCTTTAATCTAATTTATTCTTTTTAAGATGTAGTGTTCAGTGTTTATATTTCTATAAAATATTGTAACAGCTCATGTAATTGATATTTAGTTGAGAAATTCAGAGTTAGTTGGTTTAATGTTTAATCCTCTCTCTCTCCATATATATGGAATGTATGTGTATGCTAGGCGCTCTGGGAAGACACAAAGATATATTAAATATGGTATTGGTCTCAGGAAGTCAATAGACACAATAAAGAATATAAAACCGGTACACACACAATATTATATGGAATAGAAAGAGGTAAGGACAGTGTCAGTGGGATGGTTTCATTGGAGGTAACAAAATTTAGCTCGAAGTGGCTTGATAATAAGAAGGAAAAATCAGCTTATGCAACTGGAAAGTTCAGAGGTAGGTCAGGCTGAATGAACTTACTTTGTCAGAATTCAGGCTTCATTTCCCTGCGAATGCAACAGTTCTGCCCTGCTCTCCAGACCAACATCACGTTGACTTCCTTGAAGGGGAAGAGATATTTGTCATTAGCTATGTGAGCCATAAAGTCTTTAATTTTCAAATCCAGGAAGAGAATGTTCCCTCTTATAACCACTGGTCAAAAGTGCTAACATTTGTAGTGATATTGATACTAGTAGCCTTTCCCTTGAATCAGTTCATCTGGCCTGAATTTAGATCTGTTTGACCTGGACCAATGACTTAGTCAAGAGAAATGAGACTTTTTTTTTTTTTTTTTTGCCTTTTTTACCTTCAGGGTTATCACTGGGGCTTGGTGCCAGCACTACGAGTGAGTCCACTGTTCCTGGAGGCTATTTTTCCCATTTTGCTGCCCTTGCTGTTGCCCTTGTGGTTGTTATTGTTACTGTTGTAATAGCTGTTGTTGTTATTGGATAGGACAGAGAGAAATTGAGAGAGGAGGGGAAGACAGAGAGGAGGAGAGAAAGACAGACACCTGCAAACCTGCTTCACTGCTTGCAAAGGGACCCCCCTCCCTGCAGGTGGGGAGCTGGGGGCTCGAACTGGGATCCTTACTGTCCTGCACTTTGCCCAACTCCCCATTTTTAATTTTCTAAAATTATCTTTATTTATTTGATAGATACAGCCTGAAATTTAGAGGGAAGGGATGAGAGAGAGAGAGAGGGAGAGAGAGAGAGAGAGAGAGAGAGAGAGAGAGAAACCTGCAGCACTGCTTCACCACTTGCAAAGCTTTCCCCGTAGGTGGGGACTGGGGGCTCAAACCAGGTCCTTGAGCATTATAACATGTGCGCTCAATCAGGTGCGCCCTCACCCAGCCCCTGAAACACCTGAATTGGGTGGTGGTGTTGGTGGTGAGTGTTTTGCAGTCACCTGTTATGGGAAGACAAGAAATCGCACCTCCGTGGCAACAGTAGTTTATAAACCATCAATTTCCCCTCAATAAAATGCTAGAAATACCCTGCATTTTTACAAGACAGGTTTTGAAAGGAATGTCATTGCTTTGAATTTGCCCATACTGTTTGACATTGGATGATGAGTAATTTAAAAGACTCAAACAGGATGCTTTTCATTGTGTACACAGCACACCAAAACTGTCAGTTCTGGAGCATTAATAGCATGAACTGAGTGAAGAGGGAGCACAGTATTTCTTCTACATGTGGAACCAGATGTGGGGTTCCCTGGAGGAAGACTGAGCAGTGGCTGCTTCAGTAGTATATGCCCAGCTGTTGTTAATCTTTATTTATTGGATAGAGACAGCCTGAAATCAAGAGGGAAGGGAGAGAGAGAGAGAGAGAGAGAGAGAGAGAGAGAGAGAGAGAGAGAGAGAGAAGATTTCCCCTTGCAGTTGGGGACAGGGGGCTCAAACTCAGGTCCTTGTACATTGTAACATGTGCACTCAACCAGGTGTGCCACCACCCAGCGCGTATGCCCAGCTTTTTAAAATGTCTCCCTGACTTCTTTTCTTTTCTCTTTTTTTCTTTATCATCCATCCATCCATCCATCCATCCATCCATCCATCCATCCATCCATCCAATCATCCACCCATTCATTCATTTTAACTTATATATTTCTTTCAGCCTCGTATTGTATACAGCTCCTGTGAAGCCTTTTAGGTGACCGGAGTCACTTCTTTTTCTTCTTTCTTAGTGATTTAGTAGTGCTTTCCAAGATTGTAAGAGATTAGGGATGTAGGAGTCCCTTCTGATCATTCCCTTTGATGAAGTTTGTTCCTCCCAGGAACAACCCCCAGCTTCAAGTAGTGGTCATTCTGCCTTGCATCCTTGCTCAAATATGCAATTACCTCTAGGTTAAAAGAAGAGGATTAACAGAACTAGCTCTAATTGCTTGTTTTTGTAGACTTGTTAAAAAAGACTTGGGCTCTAGAAACAGAGAGGGGAGCCAGACAGAAGGCAGCCTGGAGTTCAATAGTCTTGTAATCTTTGGCTCCACAGGACTATAAAATTGGAAGTGTTGACTAAATGCAAACAGCCTTCAGTCTGAGAGGCCCAGACCCAAAAAAGGACAAGAGGCCCCATCCATCATTCAAAAAGGCAGAAGGGTTTCATTACGCTCCCTGGGTTGACCTGTTAATGGATGGCCCCATTTGATTTTTCCTTTCCAGAAACATCAGACCTGGAGCTCTCTGCCACACAACAAAACATTTCTGGGCTTCTGTGTTCCTAGAATTTAAGAATAAATGAGGCCTCTTGCAAAGGTCTGGCATGAAAGGAGTAAATTGGAAATATTAAGGGACGAGGGCACAGTCATAATGCTCTCTTGTTTCCTGGTGCCACTCTTGAGGTAATGGTTACAAGCTTGTAATTTGTGAGAAGGAGATTAAGTTCAATGTTAAAAAGTTATTACAGGCAAGTAGGAACAGGGGGGCTTTTCTTTGGGGGGGGGGAGGGAAGTGTGAAGAATGACCAGTCAGTCACCTCCTGGCCTCTGAGCATTCAAGGTTCCCAGAGGGTATGTGGTTTAATAAGTATGGACCGTTTTGCTGAGTGAGAGGACATTTTAAAAAGTTAAGATGGAAGCTCTTTCAAGTGATTCACTTAACAACAAAGCTTACTTTCCCCTTCGTGGGGCCTCTGGGGAATTCACAGGGAATCTTCATAGAGGTGAAGCCTAGTTTTTAAAGTCTGATCTGTCTGCTACAGCTGATGGATTTGTGGAATCAAAGATAGATTGTTTTCATTTAAGAAGATGCACTCTAATGTCACAGCCAAGCTGATGATCAAAAATATGTTAGAAGAAGAATATAGAACTTCAAAAAAGAAAAATAAAAGAATTGGCGTACGACATATAAATAAAGGACTCTGGGATGGTGAGGGGGGAGGGTTCAGGACCTGGAACATGATGGCGGAGGAGGACCTAGTGGGGGTTGAATTCTTATGTGGAAAACTGGGAAACGTTACACATGTACAAACTATTGAATTTTACTGTTGACTGTATACCATTAATTCCCCCAATAAAGAAATTTAAAAAATAAAAGAAGGCTGAAATAGTAAAGGGATAATGATGATGACTTTATTTTCTTTCTAAACTGCATTTTTTGGTGGGGAGCTACAAAGCTAATTTCCATCTGTTTCAGGGAAGAGCGATTTTGTTCAACTTTTAGAAAATATTTTTCCTACCAGGGTGATCTCTGCGGCTTGATACCTCCATGATGATTCCACCATTTCCCATAGTCATCCCCCCCTGTTTTCTTTCTTTTCTGATAGAGATGGAAATAGAGAGGGAGAGAGAAAGAGAGACAGTAGCAGCATTGGTCCATCACTCACAAAACTTCCCTCCTGTAGGTGGAGACCAGGGGCTTGAACCCAGGTCTTTAAACATAGTAATGTGTGCGTTCTACATAAGGGGTCTGCCATAGCTGTCCCTTCCCACACCCAATGTTCTTAAATGTTTTCAGTGAACTTCTCTTTCCTCCCCCTTCAGAAGAAGAATCTGTTATTTTAAGGAGACTTTCTTATTTGATATGTTATCTCCCTGGCTTAACAAATTAAAATGTAAAGAAAGATTGTCTTTTAAAAGATTTTATTTTTGTATCAATTCATTAAGTTTTGTGAGTGATAGAGAGCAGAACACAGCATAGTTCTGGGATGTATCTTTGCTAAGGATTAAACCTCTCAGACTTCTGGGACTTCTTACATACAAATCCTGTGCTTTCGTGCTAAGCTGTCTCCTGGTCCCAGGAATAAACATAATATTTGGTAACTAAAGTAGTGACGATCATGTAATACAATGATTAGAGAAATTATTATTATTGTTTTTTTCATGCTTGTCTGCTTACTTTTTCCCTCACTCACTGAAGTACAAGTTCAGAGAGGGAGACTTAATTCTGCTTGCTGCAGTATTCCGTGTCAAGAACAGGAGATCTTCATATGAGGCCTCAAGAAACATGCAGGAGAAGCAAAGTCCAAACAGAAAAGATGAAAGAATGAACTCATATCGAGATCCTGCAGCCAATTGACTTTTTGTTCTTCTTTCTAGGTTCAAGGACCTTGTGGAATTTGAACTTGCACAGGCTTATCAACTATGGCTGATTGTGAGTGATAGCAATATAGATACCTAAGAGAGTCATGTTCATTGAGGTTAGCTCTGAGTGCTCTCTCTCTCTCTCCCTCCCTTCAAAATGTTTCTGAGCATGAAAATTTCATTCATTTAAAGAGACTTGTTTTCTGGGAGTGGAGAAATGATATCTTGATTGTGGAATCAAATGGAAGACAAGCAAAGTTTTAACAACGCCCTATTCCTGATCTCATCATTATCATTTCAGTGCCCAACCCCACAACTTGATATATAGTATTCATTCAATACTTGCTGGATTGGTTCAGTCAAAAAGCATGGGTCAAAAGCTTTCACTTTTGCTTTTACATTGTGGCATACCCGAAGCCACTAGACCCCAGACTAAGTGAAATGGTTTATAGCATGTTGACTCTAAAAACAAATGAATACAGTTGCCAAGTCTGGGTACACTTTTTGTCCTTCAGCTTGGAAAAAAAAAAGGGCAGTGTTGGGATTAGTGTTTCCAGCCTACTGGACACCTCTGCTAGTAACTTAATGAATACACAAATAGAAAATTTCTTTCCATCGACATTTCAGATGATGGTACTGAAGCAGCTTTGTCCCACTATGCGAGCTGAGTCTCAAAGTGGCAGGACAGAACCACTCACCCAGTAAGCAAGGAACCTTGCCTTGCTGTGGCCAGTGAGGATGTGTGTAGTCACTGCCTACAGCTGGAGCTGACAACTTAGCTCCCCTATACTTAGATGGCTGATTGCTGGCATCATCTATGCACACAGAAATGAGTTGTTCTAGGCTAGTTTCTGTAATAAACACAGAACCCTCAACGGTCTCACGGTCCTGGCTGTGAGTCAATCCAGCTGTGTCCCTCCGTCATTTGGCTGTCCCGGAAGGACTTCACCTGTGTTCAGGGCCAAGCCTTGGGGAACTGAGATTGGGCCAAATCACTTTGACCACAGGACTATTGGCATCTTGAGACAGTTCTCCTGTTGTTCAGTGAAGTGAATGAATTGAATTATCCTAACTCAGAGATGAAGCCAGTAGGGCAGTGGAGGGAGTGTTCTGCATGCACAGATAGACAGAGAAGTAGGAATGTCCTTATGTATGCTGATGCTTTCTGTTGGCACTCATTTTCTGTCAATACGGTGGGTAGTTCATACATAGGAAATCAGATAGAGTAAAGAAGGGAGGGTGGAGAAAGGTTTCTCTGGTCTATGGAACATCTGAATCAGGCATCTTTGGGGAGAGAGACAGATACAAAGGAGATGAAAAATCATTCTTGCCCTCCAGAAACTATAACCTAATGTTACATACAATTTACACTGGATGCAAATAGTGCATATGTTTTTAAAAGCTTTATTTATTTGTGTGCCTGTGTGAGTGTATGAGAGACAGAGAGACAGAGAGACAGAGAGAGAGGGAGAGGGAGAGGGAGAGGTGAAGAGAGACTAGAGAACTGTTTAGCTCTGGCATGTATGCTGCTGGGGCTTAAATCTAGAATGTCATGCATGTAACTTCTTTGCTTTACTAGTGAGCTATTACCCCTGTCCTATAAAAACATATTTTTGGGGAGTCAGGCGGTAGTGCAGTGGGTTAAGTGCACATGACGTGAAGCACAAGGACCGGCATTAAGGGTCCCGGTTCGAGCCCTGGCTCCCCACCTGTAGGGGAGTCTCTTCACAGGCAGTGAAGCAGGTCTGCAATTGTCTGTCTTTCTCTCCCCCTCTCTGTCTTCCCCTCTTCTCTCCATTTCTCTCTGTCCTATCCAACAACAAAGACATCAACAATTACTAAAACAATAAAACAACAAGGTTAACACAAGGGAATAAAAAAAACTTTAAAAAACATATTTTTGGATGTAGGAAGACAGTTTAATGTCATTTTGTTTGCATGTGGTATATGATAAGAGGTGTATTTACTTTAATATATTACATTAAGAATGGTTGATGATCAATGCTTTTTTTTTTTTGTCTTTTGGAAGATAGGATATATCTTCACTTTCTTTTCTTTTTGCTTAAGTGCCAGAGTTATTAAAAATAGTATGACAGTTGTATAATACACAGGGGCAGGTTTTATTGAAACTTAAAGCAAAATAATGAAAACATCTGATTCAATGATATATATATATATATATATATATATATGCATTCCTTGACATTTATTTTCTTCAGATTTCTTCTTAATGATGAAAGTACACTGAAGAAAATCCTATCTATTAAGATGTATTTCATCCTTTGCTGAAGCATACATGCTTTTTCAGAGTCCCTTTCCATTATCAGTTTAATAAGGACGATATTTTTAACTTCAGACCCTTGAGGATTATTTTTATTTCTTGGGAAAATCCTCCCCCCCCCCCAATCACTCTCTGTCCTTCTCACTAGCTGAGAGAATACAGCACCATATAAGTCTCTCTTTCCCTCCTACGGTATGTTTTATAATTCCAGTATTCTCTGCTTCAGCTCAGCTTCCAAATCTAATTCATTTGTTAGGCCTATTTTTACCTTGAGACATGAAATCTGAATGTGTTGCTAAACTATCAGAGAAAGTGCTTTTCTTTGTGTCTTCCTTCTAAGGCAATGCATGCCTTCCTTTCCGAATGCTATTATTTATTTATAGCAGTGGGCTGTGAAAATGGAACACAGACAGGCTGCCTACCACCCTTGTCACTTTTTTTTTTTTTGGTTGGAGTAGTTAGTCATTAGCACTGAACTGTGTGGTCATGAGTGAGAAGGGAATAGAAAAATGTCAAATCCAACCTGCTTCATTTCCCTGGTTCTGGGGTGAAATTTGTGGAGGCGTTTCCTGGGGTCTACCCCAGGCACTCCCATGATCATGGGGCTACAGGTATGTGGTGTGTGTACCCAGCACTCTTTGCCCTGAAAGTCTATGTCTGTGGAGACCTTTCAGTCTGGATGTGCTTGTTTATGGCCCTACAGGAACAAATAATCCCCAGATTGAAGTCTAAGCATATCTGCCTTCAACATCATACCCTTCCCAGGTTGGACTATTCTTTTCCTCTAGTTGCTGGTATCTGGAAGTGTTCCAGATAGTTATGGTTAGAGTAGCTGAAGGAACGGGAACATGGTGGCCCCATGGCAGGCCTGAAATCCTCACATCATCTCTATCTGCATTTCATCAGCTAAGGCAAGTCATCTGAGCACTTCTGACTTCATCGAGGTCATATTGGTCTGTCGGAAAAGTCATGATGTGTTTTTTCTTTGTTTTTTAAATTAAAATTTTTTTTTTAAATTTACTTATTCCCTTTTGTTGCCTTTGTTGTTTTATTGTTGTAGTCATTACTGTTGTCTTCGTTGTTAGATAGGACAGAGGGAAATGGAGAGAGGGAGGGGAAGACAGAGAGGGAGAGAGAAAGATAGACACCTGCAGACCTGCTTCACCGCCTGTGAAGCGACTCCCCTGCAGGTGGGGAGCCGGGGCCTTGAACCGGGATCCTTACTCAGGTCCTTGATCTGCGTGCCATGTGCTCTTAACCCCCTGCACTACCGCCCGACTCCCGATGTGTTTTTTCTATGCAAAAATGTGTCATGACTTTTTCACCTGCCCCATCTCTCTTTCTCTCTTTCTCTCTCAGAGACAGACCCTGTGGGGAGGGAAAGTCACTGGCATATTTAATGAATAAAGGACTACAGCGGGCACCACTGATTTTTCATTTGGAGCCATGTTGATGAAAAGGCAGGGACATTGTCCAGTCACAGACTGAATCTTGTTGACTGTGCTAAGCAGAAAGCTAGTATGTTACCCCTAGGCTCTCAAAAGTTACATTCCAACACATGACCTCTTCTTCTTCTTCTCGCGTTTGCCCTTCTTCCGTAGCCAGTCAACAGCGTCAGGTTGAGCCTGATGTCAAGTTTCGAGACCTCCTTGGAATCTGGAGAGGTGGCAGTCGTTGACTATGTGGGTCATAGTCTGTCTGGAGCCGCAGGGGCAGTTCGGGTCGTCTCTGGCTCCCCAGCGATGGAACATAGCGGCGCACCGGCCATGGCCTGTTCGATAGCGATTGAGGAGGGCCCGATCATAACGTGCTAGGTCAAAGCCGGGTTGACGCTTGCAGGGGTCTGTGATGAGGTGTTTGTTCTTGACCTCAGCTGACTGCCAACTCTGTTTCCAAGAGTCTGGAACAGAGAAGTTCAGTGTAGGCATAGGGGACCAGATTGGGTGATGAGACGTCAAGCGTTGGACAGGGTGGGCGAAGATATCCGCGTATATTGGCAGGTCCGGTCGAGCGTAGACGTGGGAAATGAACTTAGATGATGCCGCATCCCGACGAATATCTGGCGGGGCGATGTGGCTAAGAACTGGCAGCCGGGAGTCGGGCTGTAGCGCAGCGGGTTAAGCGCAGGTGGCGCAAAGCACAAGGACTGGCATAAGGATCCCGGTTCGAACCCCGGCTCCCCACCTGCAGGGGAGTCACTTCACAAGCGGTGAAGCAGGTGTGCAGGTGTCTGTCTTTCTCTCCCCCTCTCTGTCTTCCCCTCCTCTCTCCATTTCTCTCTGTCCTATCCAACAACAACAACAACAATAACTACAACAATAAAACAACAAGGGCAACAAAAGGGAATAAATAAATAAAATAAATATTTAAAAAAAAAAAAAAAAAGAACTGGCAGCCATGGAACCGGGGTGGAACGGATGGTTCCAGAAATGATCCTCATGGAGGAATATAATTTGCAATCGACCAAGTGGACATTGGGGGCTATGGAACCATACTGGGGCACAGTATTCTGCAGTGGAATAGCATAATGCCAGAGAGGATGATTGTAGTGTGGAAGCACTCTCACCCCATGAGGAGCTGGCCAGTCTTGCAATGATGTGATTCCTTGCGCCCACCTTTGCTGCAGTTTTTATGAGATGTTCGTGAAATGACAGGGTGCAATCGAGAGTAACGCCAAGATAGACTGGCTGGGCTTCGTGCCGGATTCTCATATCGCCAAGTTGCACATTAAGCTCACGCGAGGCCGAGGCATGGTGTAGGTGGAAAACAGATGATACCGTTTTTTGCAGTGCTAGGGATTAGTCGCCATTTTTTACAGTAATCAGATATCAACATGATCTCTAATACCCTGGAATGGAGATGGCATCAGATTACGATTTTGATATATATATATATGTATTTTTTACATCACTTACCAGATGTATAATCTTTTAAAAAATCTTTATTTATTGGATAGAGACACTCAGAAGTCCAGAGGGAAGGAGGAGATAGAGAGGGAGAGAGATAGAGAGACATCTGCAGTCCTGCTCCACCACTTGTGAAGCTTTCCCCCTGCAGATAGTATCCTTGTAACATGTACACTCAGCCAGGTGTGTCACTACCAGGCCCCCAGATGTGTAATCTTGACAAAATTAATGGTCATCTGTGTCTCAGTATCTTCATCACATAATACGGGGGTAATAATGGCACTGACCTTTAGGGTTGGAGTTAAATGTGTTAGTGGGTGTAAGCACTTAGAAACCTGTCCAGAAAGAACAGGTGATACGTAATAACTGGTAGCTATAATCGTCATCATCAGTTTAATAATCCAAGGTAAAGATCAGAGTTTAATTTTGACACAATGTCTAAGTCCTTAACTAATAGAAAACAGAAACTATGAAACACTTCATGAAATACAATTCACAGCTTCAACTTTGAAGTTTCCATTAGCAAGCACAGTGGCAGTTTAGTCTGTGAAAGCCTATTTGCAAAATGTACCTTTAGGGGGTAGATAGCATAATGGTTATGTACAGAGACTCTCAAGCCTGAGGCTTTCAAGTTCTAGGTTCAATCCTTCATACCAGCATGCCAGAGCTCAGTAGTGCTCTGATTAAAAAAAAAAAAATTACAAAGTATGTTTAGTGAGTCTAGAATTCAGTGCTGACGTCTAAACCAGTGGGGTTCATACGGGGCTTCATGGGGGGGGTTCCTTCTAAGGTCGCTGTGGGGTGTTTGTGGGGGGAGACACAACGAATCTAAGCATGTGGGATTCATTTTCCTCCAAACCCTACTCTATTTTCCATTGTATTAATAGCTCTAGAACAGCAACCTTTGCAAATTTAAAACATGAGTTTTCTCGTGTGATTCTGGGAACCCATGCCTTTTTTTTTAAAAAAGGGGGACCCATATACAGTACAGGAGCCTGTGTAATCTCTGCATCCTTGTAGGTCTGAACTCATATTCTGTGGTCATACCTAGGAACATTCTAGGTTGCACTCATTACCAGCCCCACCTTCTTCGAGTGATAGAGTATTTTGGTCCAACCTCCATGTTCCATGGCTGCCAGTTCTTAGCAACATCGCCCCGCCAGATATTCGTCGGGATGCGGCATCATCTAAGTTCATTTCCCACGTCTACGCTCGACCGGACCTGCCAATATACGCGGATATCTTCGCCCACCCTGTCCAACGCTTGACGTCTCGTCACCCAATCTGGTCCCCTACGCCTACACTGAACTTCTCTGTTCCAGACTCTTGGAAACAGAGTTGGCAGTCAGCTGAGGTCAAGAACAAACACCTCATCACAGACCCCTGCGAGCGTCAACCCGGCTTTGACCTAGCACGTTATGATTGGGCCCTCCTCAATCGCTATCGAACAGGCCATGGCCAGTGCGCCGCTATGTTCCATCGCTGGGGAGCCAGAGACGACCCGAACTGCCCCTGCGGCTCCAGACAGACTATGACCCACATAGTCAACGACTGCCACCTCTCCAGATTCAAAGGAGGCCTCGAAACTTTACATCAGGCTCAACCTGACGCTGTTGACTGGCTACGGAAGAAGGGCAAACGCTAGAAGAAGAAGAAGGCCCAACCTCCCTTGAGAGAATGGGGCAGTCCCTACCATTGTTGAATCACGTTGAGGGCAAGGTCCTGTAGGGGCCCACAAAAGGATCAAATCTATGGTTTTTTTCCAGTTAACCATATTTATATCCGTTTCCTATATTTGGGAGTTATCTCTTCTCTCATCCATCTGTCTAGTCCTATTTCCAACTCTGACACCATCTCCCCAGACAATACCTTTGGCCTATCTGTATGTTAGCTGTCGGGCTCAGGCAAAAATTCAGTAAAATCATGGGGCCCTTGGGCATACTTAAAATAGATCTACTAGTTTTTTCCAAAATGAGACCCCAAGTCTCATCTGCTATACTTCTGCCTTTAGGTTCCTGATTATTAAACAATTTTTTCTGCTTTATATATTAATTCTTTTTCTGTTATCAAGTTGCAGATGATACTATGCAGCCAACCAGACTTCAATGGGCAGATGACCTCACCAATGTTTCCTGGAGCCCCACCTCCCCGGAGCCCTGCCCTCCTAGAGAAAGATAGAAACAGGCTTGGGGTATGGATCAACTTGCCAACACCCATGTTCAGCTGAGAAGCAATTACAGAAGCCAGACCTTCTCCCTTCTGCACCCCATAATGATCCTGGGTCTATACTCCCAGAGGGATAAAGAATAGAGAAGCTTTCAAGGGAGTGGGGGAGGGGATGGGATACAGAACTCTGGTAGTGGGAATTGTGTGGAATTGTACTTCTCTTATCCTATGGTCTTGTTGATATTTTTAATTTTATGAATAAATTTAAAATTTTTTTTAAAAGGTGGGAGGCATGATACTATAGAGACTTCTGTGCTCTATGTTGAAGAGTAGGATAGTGGATAAACACTGAAAAGAGTTTCTGCATAGCCCATAAGCTGATGTCAAAATACACAGTTATAGGAGTCTGGCAGTAGTGCAGCGGGTTAAGCACAAGTGGCGCAAAGCACACAGACCCATTGTAAGGATTCTGGTTTGAGCCCTGTGCTCCCTACCTGCAGGGGAGTCACTTCACAGGAGGTGAAGCAGATCTGCAGGTGTCTTTCTCTTCCCCTCTCTTTCTCCCTCTCCTCTCTCCATTTCTCTCTGTCCTATCCAACAAGAGTGACATTTATAATAACTACAATCATAATAAAACAACAAGGGCAACAAAAGGGAATAAATAAATAAATATTTTTAAAAATTTTAAAAAGCCACACAGTTCTGTGAACAGACAACCTCAGGGTAGCTGCTGTGAGCATGCAGGACAAACAGTACCAAAGGTCATATAACTGATGGTTATCTGGCCAAGTAGGAAGTTCCCTAACTGATATGCAGAAGTCATTGCTATTCTGATGCAGATCAATAAGGAAGGAAATTGAAGATAAGAATTACAGGAAAATTCTGGAGGAGTCTTTCAGGAACTTATCAAGGGAAAGCATTCCTGTGATTAGGTGTAAAGAGAAAAGAGACAGCATTACTAAATTACGTTTCAGTATTAGCTATCCCACTGTCTGCATTTATTTATCTTCTAAATATTTTCAGATGTGTTGATCTGTGTCTTTCTCTGTTTTTTTGCTTTCCTCCTGCTCTCTTCCACTCCACCATCCTTTGCTCCCTTCTTTCATCCCTCTACCACACAGGGTAAACTTGGTGATGAGCTAAAAATGAATGTCCTCGACAACCTTTTAATCAGCTTGTGCTGCTAAAATTGGAGGAAATAATTACCACAAAAGAAAAACTCACAAGGCTAGAGAGGAATTCCTAAGAGTTGATGTGACAAGTACTTTGTTCCTGAATGAAATTATAAAGAGATGAAAATGAGATGCGAGGTAACTAATGCTAATGACATAACCTCAGTTAATAACAGAGAAAACTGAAAATAATATTCACCAAGGAGAAAAATAATTTAGTTTGGTGGTATTTGCTCTGGGAACTAAGTTTTTTTTTTAATATTTCATTTTATTTATTTATTTTTCCTACCAGAACACTGCTCAGCTCTATTTTTCTTTTTAAATATTTATTTATTTATTCTCTTTTGTTGCCCTTGTTGTTTGATTGTTGTAGTTATTGTTGTTATTGATGTCATTGTTGGATAGGACAGAGAGAAATGGAGAGAGGAGGGGAAGACAGAGAGAGGGAGAGAAAGACAGACACCTGCAGACCTGCTTCACCGCCTGTGAAGCGATTCCCCTGCAGGTGGGGAGCCGGGGGCTCGAAGCAGGATCCTTACTCTGGTCCTTGTGCTTTGCGCCACCTGCGCTTAACCTGCTGCGCTACCGCCGAACTCAGCTCTATTTTTCTATTTTATGGTGATAGCAAGAATTGAACCTAAGCCTTTGGATCCTCAGGCATGAGAGTCTTTTTACATAAACATTGTGCTATCTCCCCAGCTCTGTTTGTTATACTAGAATACATACAGCTCAGCTCTGGCTTCTGACTTGAGTAAGAAGTGATATGGTAAGTGATGTGAAAATACATCAAAATCATAATCCGATGCTATCTCCATGCCCAGGTGTTAGAAACCATGTGTTGGCATGTAACTTTTGAGAGCCTAATCTTCTCAACATTACTTACTGTCCTGGCGGGGGGTGGTAGTTTTACTTTTAATTAATTAATTTAATTAAAAAGTTTTTTTTTCTTGTTATTGCCACCAGAGTTATTGGGGGCTTGGTGCCAGCACTACAAATTCACTGCACTACAAAGGGTCGCTTTTGTTTCCTTCCTTCCTCCCTCCTTTTCTTCCTCCCTCCCTCCCTTTCTTCCTTTCTTCCCCCCCTTTCCTTTTATTTTTTATAGTACAGAGATAAATTGAGGGTGGGGGAGATAGTGACAGAGTGATACCTGCACTATTTGCTTCACCACTCATGAAACTTTCTCTAGCAGGTGGGGAGTGGCGGCTCGAACCCGGGTACTTGTGCATGGTAAATGTGTGTTTTCATCTAGGTGTGCCACTGCCATGTTCTGGGTCTTGCAATTAATTTCTTTTTCCTCTTCCTTTTTTTTCCCTCTCCTCATGTGCAAACACATGGCGACATGCAGACTCTGCCCTTTGAACCATTTGCCAGTCCCCTGCAACTAAATTCTTTATGAACTTTTAAAATCAGTTCTGGGCCAATTTGATAAAAATTGCATACTAGGAAGTTTCCTCAGAGACAAAAATAACTGGGTCATTAGCGGGAGCATTGAAACAATGCAGATATTTTGTCATCTGAATATTCCATAGCGATTTGACTCATAGAACTTTCCATGGGAGTCGGGCACTGGAGCAGCAGGTTAAGCGCACAGGGTGCAAAACGCAAGGACTGGCAGAAGGATCCCAGTTCAAGCCCCACCGCTCCCCACGTGCAGGGGAGTCGCTTCACAGGCAGTGAAACAGGTCTGCAGGTGTCTGTCTTTCCCCCCTCTGTCTTCCCCTCCTCCCTCTGTTTCTCTCTGTCCTATCCAACAACAATGACATCAGTAACCACAACAATGTTAAACAACAAGGGCAACAAAAGGGAAAAATAAATAAATAAATATTTTAAAAAAAGAACTTTCCATGGCACTCAGCATTTGTCTAGACTTGTATAATGGGGGTATAATTGATTTTGTATAAAATATCCTACTGTTGTATATTTGCAAGTGTTAGACTTTTTTTTTTTCTATAATGACTTATGACTCTATAAACAATACTTTTGCCTTTCTTTTTTTTCTTTTTGTATTATTTTTACCAAAGGACTGCTCAGTTCTGGTTTCAGGTGGTGCGGGGGTTGAACCTGGGACTTCTGGAGCCTTAGGCATGAGAATCTCTTTGCAAAACCATTATACTCTCTACATCCCCTCCTATCCCCTGCCCAACAATGCCTTTCTAGATGCAAGCCAAGAGGAACATTTCTTTCTTTCTTTCTTTCTTTCTTTCTTTCTTTCTTTCTTTCTTTCTTTCTTTCTCTTCTCTTCCTTCCTTCCTTCCTTCCTTCCTTTCTTTCTTTCTTTCTTTCTTTCTTTCTTTCTTTCTTTCTTTCTTTCTCTTCCTCTCTTTCTTTCCTTTAACTTTCAATATCGTCTGTGACTGTGACAAAGTAGAAGCCGGCATTGGATTTTGACATTTAAAATAAGCAAACCTAAGTGACTCCCACTCAGATAGCTGGAAAACAGCAGGAAGGGACGGAAATGTCATATAGGCATTGTAAGGATTTGATCAGTGGGAATTTATTTGACTTGAACTTATTCCAATCCTCCTCATAGTCAAAAGTAAATATAATTTTAAAGTCTCTCTCTCTTTTGAAACCACAAGTGGAACCAAAAGCAGTTTCTCTAAGAGGCTAGAAGAAATAGACTGAGGATAAGCCAATTTCCTATTTAATTTAAGAGGCTAGAAGAAATAGGCTGAGGATAAGCCAATTTCCTATTCAATGCCTTGCTTTAGGAGCATCATTCACGAATTGCCATTGAGTGGATGAGTAAATATGCTAGTGAGGTATGAAGTTTTCTTCCTGCTTTGTGGCAAGCAAGAAGTCAATAAAGGGGACTGGGTGGTGGTGTATCTGGTTGAGTGCACATGTTACAGTGCTCAAGGATCCGGGTTCGAGACCCGGGTCTCCACCTGCAGGGGGAAAGCTTTGCAAGTAGTGACGCAGGGCTACAGGTGTCTCTGTCTCTCTCCCTCTGTATCTCCCTTACCCTCTCAATTTCTGGCTGTCTCCATTCAATAAATAAAAGATAATAAAAAAATAAATAAAGTTAGAATCTAATGTTGCAGGTTGCATATTCAACATGAATTCTTGACAGATGAATGAATAAGCACCCTGCTATGACTCGAATATTGTTGAATGTTTATTAATATTATGGTTGAATATTAATAAATATTCCCTGGGCAGACAACCTCACCAATGTGTCCTGGAACCCCACCTCTCCAGAGCTCTGCCCACTAGGGAAAGATGGAAACAGGTTGGGGTTGTGGATTGACTTGCCAACACCCATGTCCAGCAGAGAAACAATGACAGAAGCCAGACCTTCCACCTTCTGCATCCCATAATGATCCTGGGTCCATACTCCCAGAAGGATAAAGAATAGGAAAGCTTCCAATGGAGGGGATGATGCAGAACTCTGGTAGTGGAAATTATATGGAATTGTACCCCTCTTGTCCTAGGGTCTTGTCAATCATTATTAAATAATAATAATAATAATAAATCACCTGGAGGCCAGGCACTGGAGTACCTTAAGTGCATACATTGCAGTGTGCAAGGACCCAGGTTCAAGCTCCTGGTCCCCACCTGTAGAGGGAAAGCTTCACAAGTGGTGATGCGGGACTGCAGGTGTCTGTCTGTCTCTTTCTGTCTCTCTCCTGTCTTTCTGTCTTCTCCGCTAAATTTCTGTTTCTATCATATATATGTGTGTGTATATATTCTTGATCCTCCCAATTTCCCTTTGAACTTTTGGATTAGCAAGAGTGAGTGCATGGCCACACCATTACCCAGTCCTGTTTTCTCTTTCTGTCCTGTCTCTATCCAAATTCTCTCTACCCTCAAAAACTAACCTAGCTCAGTCTTTGTGTCCTGCCTGGAGCACTGTTTACGACTTGTTATGAACCTCTCTTCTTTGCTTCTGGTCTAACGTTACACAAATGTCCTGTCTCATTCATCTTTATATTTCTTGATGCCTAAGAAATGCTTGATTCATGCCAGGCAGGAAGTCAGTGTTCTTTTGTTGAACGAGCAGAGGAACAAATGCGACATTGTTTTGAATCTTGCATCTGCAGCCACCATGATCATCTCTGTATTTAGACTGTGGGCGCTCAGCAAAGGATCAATTTTTGGTAATTTCTTTATGCCCCATCGTATAAAGAGAATCAGGGGGCCAGGTGGTGGCACTCCTGGTTGAACACACACACTGCAATGCTCAAGGATCTGGGTTCAAACTCCTGGCTCCCACCTGGAGCGGGGAATCTTCATGAATGGTGAAGCAGGGCTGCAGGTGTCTCTCTGTTTTTCTCCCTCCCTTCCCCCTCCCCAACTTCTCTCTGACTCTATCCAAAATAAAATAAACAGAATGTTAAGAGAGAAAGAAAGAAACAGAGAGAGAAAGAGATAGAGAAAATCAACAAGGATACTTAACTAACACTTGTAGTTGGCTCAGCTTAGCATAACAGAAAATTCTTTTTTTTTTTTTTTTGTGGGGGGAGAGCTATATTACTTTATCTTACTGGTTTTAGAGAAAAAGATCTACTTGCTCTACTACTAAACATGTTCATTTTCTAATTGTATTTTTCATTTGTTAACAATATCTATGGAATTGTTTTGACTAAATAAGCCTTTTCAGCATTAGTAAAATTGAATCTTTACATTTAAAAAAAATTTCTTTATTTATGAGAGAGAGGGAGAGAGAGAAAATCATTCCGGTACATGCAATGCCAACGATCAAACTGAGGACCTCATGCTTAAGAGTCCAAGGCTATATCCATTAAGCTACCTCACAGTTAACCCTTGATTAAAATTTTTTATTTTACCTGCTATTGGTATATAAAATGCAAGGTCAGACAGTGGAGGCTATGTGTGCTCTTAGAAACTGTGACATAACCAAGTGTTCATTTCCAGGTATAAATGGCAGTCTAGAACAGACCTGAATTCCAATGTCTGAAGTGAAATCACTCTGCCATGTTGTGACTAGCATTTGATAAAGCCCCATCCATGTTTATAGCTTATGACTACAAACATCAATGCCACCTTGACATGTTTCACTTGCTATTGTGTGCAGAGATGTCAGGTGTGGAATGTCAACCTTCCAGCTCCATTATTTTGCCACCAAGTTGCAGATGCTACCATGATACAACCTGCATTCCCTGGGCGGATGACCTCACGAATGTGTCCTGGAACCCCACCTTCCCAGAGCCTTACCCCACGAGAAAAAAATAGAAACTGGCTGGGGTTATTGACCGACCTGCCAATGCCCAAGTCTAGCAGAGAAACAGATACAGAAGTCAGACCTCCCACCTTCTGCACCTCATAAAGATCTTTAGTCCATGGTCCCAGAGGCATAAAGAATAGGGCAGCTTCCAATGGAGGTGATGAGATATGGAACTCTGGTGGTGAGAATTGTATGGAATTATACTCCTCTTATCCCACAATCTTGTCAATCATTACTAAATTACTAATAAAAAGGGGGGAGGAGAGACAGAGAGACACCTGCAGCACCCCTCCACCACCTGAGAAATTTTCTCCTTGCAGATGGGGACCAGGGTATTGAATCCCAGTCCTTGCACATTATAATGTGTGAGCCTAATCAAATTAAGCACTGTTATGTGTGCTACCACCTGGACTCCTCATCCATCCATCCATCCATCCATCCATCCATCCATCCATCCATCCATCCATCCACCTACCTACTTATTTTAGATAGAGATGGAAAGGCATTGAGGCAGAAAGATAGTGAAAGAGATTACAACACCAAAGCTTCCTTTAATGTGGTGAGGTGAGGACTGAGTTCGAACCTCGGTCACAGGGCAAAGGGGCACACTATCCAAGGGAACTGTTTCTCTGGTCCTCCTTGACTCCTCCTTATGAAGCGTCTTTTAGACTCTCAATAGAGAGCAAGAAGCATCCACCTGGGCTTTTCTTGGTGGAAAATGGCCCCAAACCTTGTCATCCTGGAACCAGCAGATAGTCAAAAGTGTCCCAGCACTCGTTTCTCCCCTTCATAGTCACTTTGGTACAAGCTCCCTGCAGAAAAGTGGTTCCACATGCAGGATTGTTCCGAATTTCTTCCTTTTCTTGCCTCTGGCCCTTCTTCATGGCTATGTTTGCTATTTGATGCAGTCAAGTCAAAAATATTTATCTAATGTAGACCTTGTCCTAATTCTGTACTGTTGGTATGCTTCTAAATTCTGCTTATAAGACCTTCTGTTTTGATCATCACATTAGGTTCACTTGTATTATTTACGATGTGGTCTATTTACATAATCACTGTTTTACCTGGGTCCCGCCCTGCCTGCAGGGTATTGGTTTAATCCCCGCTGGTTAGATGGAAGCTTTCTATGTTCTGTTCATGCTCTTTTTTGCTCCGCCCCCTTTCCTAGTCATTTCCTTTCCCTTGCCACTTCCGGTGAAGAGATGCATAAAAGGCGATGTATCTGATTAATAAACGAGATACTGCTTCCCAGCTCAGTCATCTCTCTACTGCCTGTGAAGCCAGCCCGGCACATGGCGCCCTGAACAGGGACTGGCACTGTACTTTACTGCTACTAGAATTGGAATGTCACCGCATTTCTGAATTTTGAATATAGATTACTTAGCTTCCAGCCTCACTACTACTTTACAGGACTGAATCTTTTGAAATGTACTCAAGCTGCTTCTTATTTATTTACTTACTTATTTATTATTATTTTTAGGATGGCAAAGTAAGTTGCTTGGACTGGAAATTTGAAATCCTAACTATTTAAAGTGAGCAACTAGATGGGGGTTGACTGGAGAGCTGGGCTATACATTTTCATGCATTCAAAAATGCAACCCAAAAAACCAACGAGAAAACAGAAGAAAGAAGAGTGTTGAAGGGAGGTTATTAAAAATAAAAGAATCCCATTGAATTTGAGTTTCTTGTTCTCCTGAGAAACATATTCCTTTTCACTGTTGATTTTTCTGTTAGGAAAAGAAGGCTAAACTAGCTCTAAAATAACAAACCATAGCATATATTTATTTATTTATTTTATTTATTTATTTTTTAATAAAGACTTTGCCTGATTTTATTTATTTATTTATCACTTTTGTTGCCCTTGTAGTTATTATTGCTGTTGATGTCATCATTGTTGGATAGGACAGAGAGAAACAGAGAGAGGAGGGGAAGACAGAGAGGGGGAGAGAAAGACAGACACCTGCAGACCTGCATCACCGCCTGTGAAGCGACTCCCCTGCAGGTGGGGAGCCGGGGTCTGGAACTGGGATCCTTATGCTGGTCCTTGCGCTTTGTGCCACGTGCACTTAACCCACTGCACTACCTCCTGATTCCCTATTTCTTTTATTTATTTTTTTTGAGGAAAAGGGGCAAGTTGACCAAAGACCAAAGGTTGGGCTTTATGTTTTCTCTATGTTTTTTAAAACAGCAAATAGTAGAGAAAAAACAGTAACTATATCATTTATTTTCTTTGTCATTTCTGAGGGTCTTGCTGTTCTACTTACTCTTTCAGAGACATAGAGACAGAGATATAGGGAGAGAAGGAAAGACAACAGATCATGGGGGCTTCCTCCAGTGTGGTGAGGGCTGGGTTTGAACCTATGTTGCCCTCCCAGTATTTATTTATTTATTTTCCCTTTTTTTTTGTTGCTCTTGTTTTATTGTTGTTATTTGATGTCATCACTGTTGGATAAGACAGAGAGAAAATGGAGAGAGGATGGAAGACAGAGAGGGGGAGAGAAAGACACCTTCAGACCTGTTTCACCACCTGTGAAGTGACTCCCCTGCAGGTGGGGAGCCAGGGGCTCGAACTGGGATCCTTACTCTGGTCCTTGCGCTTGGCACCATGTGTGGTTAACCCACTGCACTACCACCCAAATCTCTCCCTCCCAGTATTTATAGCATTTCTTTGACTGTTCCCTTTTAAGGTTTTTAACTTTTATTTATTTATTTTTAATCAGAAATAACTCTAGGTAGGATTTATGACACAAAGAAAGATTTGGCTGTGAGATATGGTGGAAAAAAAAACAACTATTAGGTACTAAAAACCATGGACTGATTGGTTCCTTAAGACTGGCAATAATAGCATTAACGTTTGTAGTTATAAGCCAAAAATATCGACGAGTCATTATCAAATGCTAGTTACAACATGGCTGAATGATTTCACTTCAAACGTTGCAATTCAGGGCTGTCCTAGATTGCCAATTGCACCTGGAAAGGAACACTTAATTACGTCACAGCATCTCAGAGGATACATAGCCTCCTCTACCTGACCTCTCCCCCTCTCCTCCTCTCCTCCTCTCCCCTGCTTGGCCTGGTTTTATTTTATTTTATTTTTTTTCCTGTGTTTCTTGAGTGCACAAAGATTGTTCCTACTTGTTGGATCCTTTTACTTGAAAGCTCCTGTCCTCAGCTTTTCTCTGGCCTGGCATCATTTTTGTCATCCCAGTCCATGAGAATTTATCTCACAGTATCAATTCACCCCCTCTCATATTCTCTGCTCTCATCTGGAGACTTAACTTGTGTCATTTCCTTCATGGCCTGTATCATCTGCAACTGTCTTGTCTGATTTTATTTTTCCCTGTTGTCTATACTCTCCTCTTTTGATTCATTCATTTTTTAACCAGAGCACTGATCTATGCTGGTATGAACGATGTTAGAACCTCAGGCATGAGAGACTTTTTTTTTTTTTTGCATAACCATCAATATGCTATCCCTAACCCCCTTTTAGAAAATAAGAATCTGAGGGTTGGGCAGTGGTGCATTGGGTTAAGCACATATAGCAGGAAGCTCAAGGATCCTGGCTGGAGCCCCTGGCTCCCTACCAGGAGAGGGCCAGTCCATTCACAAATGGTAAGCAGGTCTGCTGGTGTCTATCTTAATCTCTCCCTCTCTGTCTTACCCACCTCTCTCAATTTCTCTCTGTCTTATCCAACAAAAACAATAGAAAAAAAGATGGCCCCAGGAGTGCAGGTACCCAGCCCCAGCAATAACCCTGGAGACATAAAAGAAGAAGAGAAAGAATAATTAAGAGGAGAAGGAAGAAGAGAAGAAGAATGCTGGGCTAGTTTCACAGGAGAGAGACCAGGAACTTGTGGTGGCGTGGTAATACAATTCTTTATTCATGCGGGCGGGCACCCCAGAGTCGGGAGTGAGTGCAGCGGGTTAAGCCATGTGGCACCAAACTGCAATGGCTGACTCCCGCTCTGCACGCCAGCTCTTCTCCAGGTCTGCACAGGGAGAGAAAAGAGAGAAGAGAAGAAGAGAAGAGAGTGAAACCAGGAACAGAAGTGGGTTTCATAGGGTAAAACTGGAAGTGGCAAGTCCAGACAGAGATGGCTGGGAAAGGGGGTGGAGAAAAGAAAGAGTGGAAAGGTAGAAAACTTCTGTAGCAAAGGTTGCTAGGGTTTTAACTGGCGGGATTAATGTACCCTGCAGGCAGGGCGAGTCTCGAGGTAGAAAGAAGATAGAGCAAGCAAAACAATGATTATGTAAATAGGCCATAGTGTCAGCAATGGAGGATGGAGCTGGAGGGGGCCGCCTGACAGAAGAAGAAGAAGAAGAGGAGAAGGGGAAGGGGAAGGGGAAGGGGAAGGAGGAAGGGAAGGGGAAGGAGGAGGAGGAGGAGGAGGAGGAGGAGGAGGAGGAGAAGAAGAAGGAGAAGAATTTATTTTTCAGATCTCAGAACATTGGCTGGTATACAATAGACCTTGAAATAATTCTTGATCAGTGTTCAAAATTGCTATGTGAATGACGGTTGCAAAATTTGTTTGTTGTTTATTTCTTTTGGCCAATGCACCACCACTTAACTCTGACTATTGCCAGTGCTCACGAGTTGAATCTAGGGCCCCTCCCTGTGCTATCTCCCCACCTATGTTGGTTATTTAACAAAGGAGTTCATTGTTCTGATCATGTCAAACTGTCAGGGTCTGATTCACTGTGGAGAGGTGATTCTGACTTAATGGGTGTTAAACGGCAGATTCAAATGAAGGCCAATGCTTCAATAGTGTTCAAATGCATTTAGAGGATGTCCATGTATGAGATCACTAATATTCTCTGAAGAAGCAATGTTGAGGTGATTCTTAGATTAAAAAAAAAAAAAGGGGGCTGGGTGGTAGTGCAGTGGGCTAAACGCACATGGCACGAGGCACAAGGACTGGCGTAAAGATCCTGGTTCAAGCCCCTGGCTCCCTACTTGCAGGGGGGTCGCTTCACAAGTGGTGAAGTCAGTCTGTAGGTATCTGTCTTTCTCTTTCCCCTCTGTGCCTCCCCCACTCTCTATTTCTCTCTGTCATATCCAACAATGACATCAATAACAGCAACAACAACAACAACAACAATAACCACAACAATGATAAAAAACAAGGGCAACAAAAGGGAAAAAGGAAAAAAAAAGCCTCTAGGAGCAGTGGATTTGTGGTGCAGGAATCGATCCCCAGTGATAACCCTGGATGGGAAAAAAAAAAAAAAAAAGACCTGAACAACATTTGCCCTCCTCCAGGCACTAGGAGTAGAATTCTGACTACCTGTAAATTACAAAGCATGCAAAATGTTACCCCTAACCATGTCTGACTCATAGAGCACAAACACATGAGCACACTTTCTTAAGATTGGGGGAAAAAAATACTAGGCCCGTAATGAAATTTCCAGTTGCCATGGCAACCTTTAGTCCAAATCTATTATGTCTGGGCACCCCAAAATGCAATCCTAAATCAACATGGAGAACGTGTGAGGATGTCCAGCTGGTACGGGGTTTAGACTAGTAGTTAAATACAGTGATATTCAAAAATTGGTCATTACCCATAAACGAAGGATTGGCAGCTGCCCCTAACACTCCTGCCCAGAAGTGCTCACACCCTTTACAATCCCAGCTGCCTGCTTGTGGGCGGGATTTCACTTCTGTGATTTCTCTCCTGTTACATAACAAAAGGAAGAAAGCAAGTGGGATGAGAAGGCTCCACATTTTGAGTGGCTCACCAAGGAGCTTGTCCTGTGTGGATCTCACCTCATCAGACATGCCACACCAAACACATTAAGAACCTGGAGAATACATAAATTTAATATCATTTACATTAAATGAATTTCTTCTTGTTTTCCTCCTTGTTGTTGTCTGTCCTTGTCCTCCTTGTCCTCCTTCTTCACCTTCTCCTTTTCTTCCTACCAGACCACTTCTCAGCTCTGGCTATTAGTGGTGCTGGGGACTGAAGCTAGAGTCTCTCACATGCAGAATGGTTTTTATTTTATTTTATTTTATTTTATTTTGCCACCAGGGTTATTATTGGGCCTCAGTACCTGCACAAACAATCTGTTGCTCCTGGCAGCTGTAAATATTATATCTAGGCCTTTCTCTTTTATTTGATAGGACAGAAAGAACTTGGGAGCGGAGAGGGAGACAGTGATAGATCAAGATAAAGAAAGAGAAAGAGAAAGAGAAAGAGAGAGATCTTCAGCATTCCTTCACTGCTTGTGAAGCTTTCTGCCTGCAGTGGGGACTGAGGATTTGAACCTGGGTCTTTGTGCATGATAATGGGTGCACTCAGAGGAATGTGCCACTGGCCCATCCTAAGTCCCATGTTCTCTTGCTGTCTATCCTCACATCTCAGTTTCTTAATTTTAAGCTATTAGTGAAATAAGTTCTTTCACAAGTGATGAATTCTTCATACTCCAGTAATTCCTTTCTAACTTTTATTTAAAACACAAGTTATATACATATAGTCTTGAATACCAAATTACCCCCAAATAAAATTTCCTTGGGCTTTATCAGCTGCAACCAGTGACAGTAGTCTTTCCACGGTGAACTGTCCATGGACATCATGTGATGAAAACGGTACAACCCACAGACCTGGAACCTATAAAGTAGTAGCTAGGCCACCATCCCCGAGGCTGGAGATAACTATGAATCCTTTTTTCTTTTTGGAATGGTTGATGTTTGATGACAAGTTCCTTAAAACTGTTCAACCCGTAGTCACCTGTCTGAGTGAGAGACAACCAGAAGTAGATAGAGAGCTTGGCAAAGGCTGGGACATATTTCAAAGACACATTAGTTCCATTGTTGCCAGTGTAGAAGCAAACTGTATCTATTTCGTATGCTGAGATTCTGTCGGATGTGCTTTCCATCCCTGCCTCTATCAGATACTTCTGTGCTTTCTATTCATTCCTTTCCTGCAAGCACTCTTCAATCCCTCCCCTGCCCCCACCACCCTTTTATCTTCCTTTCATTTTGTGTGTGTGTTCCATGCAGACTCCTAATGACTTTGCTGTCTTAATCGAAGCTGTGAGCAAAGGAGCGCCAAGAACCGAGTTAATGAGAGTGACAGCTTTTGACTTTCACATACAATTATAAACCCGTGTCCATGGAAACAGAAGGGAAAACACAACCTGAGATTCCCTTCCTTTCTTTCCTGCTGGGTATCACGGAGTGATAACATGTTGCAACAAAGCCAGTGTCAGACACAGACACCCCCCCCCCTCCACCCTCCCCACACATAATGTAAGGAGTTTGGTCTGTTACAAATTGGGGGTAGGAGAGCACTCCAACATGGTTCAGGGACTGTGAATCTAGTTAGGTGATTTTAATCTGTTTTGAATATTAGGAATCTAGGTTTTGAGCTAGGGGAGAGAGCATGATGGTTCTGCAAAAAAGACTACCATGTTTGAGGCACCAACACTGCCAGATTCTGTCCCTAGCACCACCATAAGCCAGTTGAGCACCAGCTGAACAATGTGCTGAGAAAAATAAATAAATAAAGTAGGTTTTAATAAATATTTATTTGCAGTGGAATTACTAGGAGCCAGGTATTGGCATACCTGGTTGAGTGCACATATTACAAGCCCCCAGACTCCACCTGCAGGGGGAAAGCTTTACGAGTGGCGAAGCAGTGCTGCAGGTGTCTTTCTTCTTCTCTATCCCCCCTTGATTTCTGGCTGTCTTTATGCAATAAATAAATAAAAGTAATAAAAATTACTGTGACTGTTTATTTGTTTAGTTAGTTATGTATGTATTTTTAAGGCAGCATGAGGGGATGAACCCAGGATCTTGCATTTGCTTGATACTGCTCAGTGGTCTTCCTGGCCCAATTTTCTGTTCTTTATTTTTGAGAGAGAGAAAGGGGGTGGGGAGAGAGAAAGAAGAGAGAGAACAGAGCACCACTGTATCCATGAATATCAACACCCCCCCCCCCCATAATTCTGTTGCTGTCCATAACTCTCTGTTCTCATGTGGTGCTGAGGCTTGAATCTGGGGCCTGGTACCCATGAGAATACTCATCCCAGTCCCACAGTGACACCTTGGCACTGATGTAGATGTGCTTGTGTGTGAATGCCTTTTTGTGTTTCTTCTTCCTCTCCTTCTCCCTCTTCCCCTCCCCCCATCATCACAGTTATTAATGGGGCACCATGCCTGCATGACAAATCCACCGTTCCTGCTGGCCCTTTTTCTCCTAATTTTTATTACAGAGGACAGAGAAAAGATGGGGGGTCAAAGGGGGATAGAAAAGGAGAGAGAAATATAGACACCTGCAGCCCTGCTACCCTTCCTCTGAAACAGTCTCCCTGTAGGTAGGAGTCAGAGGCTTGAACCCCAAGTCTTTGCGCACAGTAATGTGTACACTCAACCTGGGGCACTATTGCCCAGCCCCTTGTGCAATCATTTGTTTGCCCACTGCTGTCTGTGCTGGGTGGGGACATGTCCCATTGGCACCTTCTTTGAGAGAGCTTGCTGCAGAGAGCGCAGCTGCAGGAGGGAGACTTGACCTTAGGAATCACTACAGTGGTCACACCATAGTTGCTCCCAGCTCCTGACTACATTGCAGTGGGACCCAGGCTATGTCTACAGCAGAGTTTGGAGGCTCTCAGTACTTAGTGCGGTCTGGCAGCGGCAGGGGGTGGGGGTGGGAAGATGGGGGCCAGTCGGGTCTCTCTTGGGCAGCCTCTGCTTGGTCCTTCTCCTGCACTGGGATTCTCCTGAACAGAATTCTTACACAATTCTCTTTCAGGTCTAATGGCATGGAGCTGCAGACTTCTCTGAAGACCCCAGCTGGCATGCCTGCCTTTTCCCAGAGAGGAATGCAAAATTGTTTACATAGATGCCAGCAACACAGTGATTTGAAGTCAGTTTGAAAATTTAGGAGATGAGGAAAATAAAGTCGAGAAAATGAAATGGGGATTATAAAATTGCTCATTTGGATTGTGTGCTATTTGATGTAATATGACCCAGATTCAAGTGTTGTTCTCTCTCTCTCTCCCTCTTTTATCTTACTCTTTCTTTTAAAAAGACAACAGAATGGAACCCAAAGGGGGGCAGGTTAATTGACAGAGTGAATATTCTAGTTGAACTTAATAACACAGACCTATCAATGAAAATTGGAACAGGTGAATAAGACATTTCCCATTTTATTGTTTTGAATAATAACTAATAACTTTTAAAAATATTTCTTTATTTTCCCTTTTGTTGCCCTTGTTGCTTTTATTGTTGTTATAGCTATTATTGTTGTTGTCATTGATGTCATTGTTGTTGGATAGGACAGAGAGAAATGGAGAGAGGAGGGGAAGACAGAGAGAGGGAGAGAAAGACAGACAACTGCAGACCTGCTTCACCACCTGTGAAGCGATTCCCCTGCAGGTGGGGAGCCAGGGGCTCGAACCAGGATCCTTATGCCAGAATAACTAATAACTTAGAGGACCCAAAATGTACTGGGGTAAAAGAACTTGACCATGTTTTGATTTTCTGTGTTTATAACTACTTGGAATGGAATGAATAGAGTCATCTCATTGTAATTAAAAAAGCTCACTTTCACCTGGCTTTAAGAGACTTAAACATACAGGGACCACTACATAATGTATTGTATACAAACTTTCTTTTAAAGGTATTTTTCTTAGTAATTGGGGTATAGCTTGAATTTTATTATTGGTGACTGAATTGGGAAGAAATTCATCCAGGGACCAGAATGTCGGAAGGATCGTTACAGTACAAATTCCATGCTACTTATTTCATTTATTTATTTGCCTCTAGGGTCATCTCTGGGGCTTGGTGCTCAATGAATCCTCTGCTCCCGGCAGCTAGTTATTCCATTTTATTGGAGAGGACAGAAAGAAACTGAGAGAGGAGGGGGAGATAGAGAGGGAGAGAGAAAGATAGACAGCTGCAGACCTGCTTTAACACTTGTGAAGCCACTCCTCTGCAGGTGGGGAGCCTGGGGCTTGAACCTGGATCCTTGCACGAATCCTTGCACTTAGTACTAATCCTTGGGCTTAATCAGGTGCACCACTGCCTAGTCCCCAAGCTCATGATATTTCTTACTCAAGAGTAAGTGCTGTGCTGGCAGGCCCATTACATTCTGATCAACTGTACTTGTAAGTCAAAGGGATTTGTAATATCTCCATCCAATCCCAGACTGAATTCTACATTTGAGTAATAGTCAAAAAAAGTAATACATTTGTTTGACCAACACAGAATACGGCATTATATTCTAATGGTTAAAGCTTCTATTATTTGTTGTGGAGAAACAACTTACCCTCAGAAAAGAAGTCAACATTAGAATATAAACTAAATTGAGCTTAAATAAACATTGTTGAGATAGGTCAGACTTGACATGGGGAAATGTAAACTAAAGTGTGGAACTCTGCGTGGGTTTGAATAACACGCTAGGCTGTGTAACAGAGAGGTAGAGTTTACAGTGGTTAAATGTAGAGAGGTGGAATGAATTAATGGCAGCAACCACAGCCATACCAAAAATCCTCTTTGTTCTATCAACCGCTATCCCTTCCATCTGCATCTAGGCCAATAGAATCCAGCAAGCTTCAGCCAATTATGCTGAGCTGGAAGTCAGTCCACACTACGTGCCGTACTTATAGCTGGCCCTTTACTTCGTGTTAAATGTTGCTGAGCACGATGGCAGCTTTTTCCATTTCAAAGTTATTAGTTCATTACTCCTGTTATTCTTTACTTGTCATAGCTCCAAGCTTAAAGGAGGGATGTCTCCAGATGCTATGTAGTGATTCACATCGGTAAGATTAAAGTCATTCAGAGGATAGGTTGAAATTCCAAGGTGTGCTAGACTTTGAAAAGTTGTAAAAGAAGTGAGATAGCTCACCTAGGAGCTAGCTACCTGCTGGGCTGAGCCCTCCGGCATAGCAGTCTCTCTAAGTCAGACAGGAGCGATAGAACTGCACATGCCCAAAGGTCTAGATTACAAAACTAAATAAAGAAAATAAAAGAGCATTTCCCCCCTGTAATTGAGAAACCAGAATCTGTGCTAACAGGGCTTAGATGAAAAATCAAGACATAATTTGCACATAGAATATGTCCGAATCTTAAGTTCTATGAGATCTTTAAAAACTGAACGCCTGCTGGTAAATAGTCGTGACTCCAAATCTTCCTGAATATTCTTGTCATTTCAGTGAATACTTATTTAGCGCGGGGGAGACAGCATAATGGTTCTTCAAAAGATTTTCATGCCTGAGGCTCTGAGGTCCCAGGTTCAATCCCCAGAACCGCTATAAGCCAGTGCTGAGCAGTGCTCTGGTACAATAAATAAATAAATAAATGGAAAAAAGAACAACAACAACAAAAAAACCCCAAATACTTATTTTATATTGAGAGAGAGAGAGAGAGAGAGAGAGAATGATATTCTGGCTGAGGATGAAGCCCAGGGTTTCATGTCTGCAAAATATGACCTGTATCCATTGAGTGGCCTCCCCCACACATTGATTTGGTCTTTCCCCAAGATAAGATGTGCTTGGACATTTTATTGCCAGAGTTTCCAGAAGTCGCTCAGTTCTACTCACTCAGTCTTTCCCCTTGTTGCTTTAGTTTAACATCACTGTGATGAAAGTCACCCAAGTTACATGCAGCAACACTTGATCTTAATATTTACACAGCTTTCTTTCTTTTGAAAAAAAATTTAAAAGTTTATTTATTTGTTTATTGGGTAGAGATAGCCAGAAATCGAGAGGGGAGGAGAAGATAGAGAAGGGGGAGATAGACAGAAAGAAGCCTGCAGACCTGCTTCACCACTTGTGAAGCTTTCCCCTTGCAGGTGGGGAGTGGGGGCTCGAACCCACGTCCACATGCATAGTAATCTGAGCGCTCAGCCAGCTGTGCCACCACCTGACCTCCTCACACAGCTTTCTATCATGTGGCATATCTGGTCTATTAATGAGAGGCAGCTGGGCTCTTGCATGATTTCTGCTTTGATCATGCTCCTACATGTCTTTCGGTATAAACTTCCACATTCAAATATCTCACACTCTTTGAAAGTTTGTGCTATGTCACTTAGCTTTATTTCTTGAGGAAGAAGAAAAAAAAACCCAGTTGGTTAAGGCTTTAAAACTTATTATTTTATTATTTTTTGAGATGAAGAGAGAGTGCAAAGCATTACTGTCATCTGTAGGGCTGGGGATTGAACCAAGAGCCCTGACATCTGCCTTCCACCCCAGAGCCACACACGCCCGGTCACGCTTATGGAAGATTTTAGTTTAATTTATTATTTATTATTACTTGTTAAAGATTGTAGGTATTTACTGAGAACAAAAAGAGGAGAGAACCAGATACTGCTGTGCTACATGCAAAGTCAGGATGTCAGGAATCGAACTTGGGGCCTCATGTTTGAGAGGTCGAAACTTTATCTATTATGCAACCCCCCGACTGTGAAATACCTATTTTGGTATTTGTTTTCTCTGATTGAGAAACAGCTGCTGAGAATTTTTGCTTCTATGTCCAAGGCAAAACAAACAAACAAACAAAATGGCAACAACAACAGCAACTACAACAACAAAACAGGGTGAAGCATTTGCTGGACAGCCACGGTTCAAGAGGCTGCCTCAAATCCTCAAGGCCTGAGTTAAGGTCCTCCTGTGCAGTGACCCACCCTGAGAAGACAAGTATTGTTGCCTTTTGACAGTAGAGATGTAATATGGACAAAGAACTGTTCTGGATCCTTCACACCTAGTCATCCAGTTCTGAGGAAAGACAACAACAATAACAAAACTTCTCTCCGACGAGCTTTATGAAGGGAAATTCCTAAGGAGTTAAAAGTGTTCTGCATTCTTGGGTGCTGGGTGGTGGTGCGACTGGCTAAGTGCACATATCATCATGTGCAAGGATCAGAGTTTGAGCCCCTGCTCCCCACCCAGCCGTCCCTGCAGGGGAAATGCTTCACGAGTGGTGAAGCACATCTGCAGGTGTCTATCTTTATTTCCCCCCCTCTCTGTCTCCCTTCCCCTTTCAATTTCTCTCTGTTCGTCAAATGAAAATAGAAAGAAAGAATGAAAAGGAAAAAAAAAAGGCTGACAAGAGTGGTGGATTGGTAGTGTAGGCGTCGAGCCCCAGAAATAACCTTGGTGGGGGAAAAATGTATTCTTCACTCTTCAAGTTTACCTGGATAATATCATTTTAGGAGAAGCCCAGTTACGCAGGGTTGGAATTGGGGGTGGGGGTGGGGAGATGGCTCAGGGAGTAGAGTATGTGCTTTGTTCATGTGGGTTGATCCCTGGCACCAAGATATTCTCTCTCTCTCTCTTTATCTCTCTCTCACTCTCTCTCATATACACATACCACACAAAACCCCTTTTTTTGAAGAGCAATAGCATAGAATATATAGGAAGCGTGTCTCTTTGGGTGTGCTTGCTAATTCTGTCCCTTGGCCTCCCTCCATCCCTACGCCAGCCATCTGGAAGAAGGGAAAAGGCTTCAAGTTAAATTGGGAGGGTCTGTGAGGCACAGAACACATAGCTGCTCTGTTCATTTGAATTGAAAATCTGATCCAATGCTGGAAACTTCCCAGTAAGTATCAAAGTCTGGGTGGAGCTCTAAATCTGGAGCTGACTTGATAACGTTATTCACGCTGTTCTAACAGGGTAGAGCATCCTCTCACACCTCACCAGAAAGCAAGGGAGCAGCCACAGGTACACAACTATCATCACTCCTTTGGGCTTAAGAATACAGAGAATTCCTTCATAATGCTGTACCTGGATTAGTATTAAGGGGAACCAGTCTAGTCACCTGGAATCTCAAGAGGCAACTGTTTTTATTTATTTATTTATTTATTTTTTAATTTTAAAATAATTTTTATTTATAAAAAGGAGGCAACACTGACAAAAACCATAGGATAAGAGGGGTACAAATCCACACAATTCCCACCACCAGAACTCTGTATCCCATCCCCTTCCCTGATAGCTTTTCCTATTCTTTAACCCCTTGGGAGTATGGACCCAAGGTCATTGTGGGTTGCAGAAGGTGGAAGGTTCTGGCTTCTGTGATTGCTTCCCCACTGAACATGGGTGTTGGCAGGTTGATCCATACTCCCAGCCTGTCTCTCTCTTTCCCTAGTGGGGCAGGGCTCTGGGGAAGCGGAGCTCCAGGACACATTGTTGGGGTTGTCTGTCCAGGGAAGTCTGGTTGGCATCATGGTAGCATCTGGAACCTGGTGGTTGAAAGAAGAGTTAACATACAAAGCCAAGGAAATTGTTGACTGTTCATGAACCTAAAGGCTGGAATAGTGCAGATGAAGATTTGGAGGTTATTTATTTATTTTTTAAGAAAGGGAAGAGAGAAAGGTTGACAGATGCCAGAGAACATCTCTGGCTTTTTTTTTTTTTTTTGTCTTTATTTATTTATTGGATAGAGACAGTCAGAAATTGAGAGGGAAAGGGAGAAAGATAGAATGGAAGAAAGACAGAGAGACACCTGCAGCCCTGCTTCACCTCTTGCAAAGCTTTCATTCTACAGGTGGGGACTGGGGGCTCAAACCCAGGTCCTTGTGCACTGTAACATGTGCACTCAACCAGGTACGCCACCACTTGGCCCCGAGAGACCACTGTTGTTGGTATTGTCCTGGTTAGGCCATTAAGCCTCTGCCTCAGTTGCTGTTCCAGATCAGCTAAGGCCATGGCTTATGGTCTGAAATGAAGGGAAAGAGAGATACACTGCCACAAAAGCAATTAATATGAAAAGTATGCTGACCATAGACCTTCTGCTGTTATTAGGAATTAATGTCCTCTTGCTTATTTATTTATTTATTTACTTATTTATTTATTTTTGCCTCCAGGGTTACTGCTGGTGCTTGGTGCTGGCACTATGAAGGCACTGTTCCTAGTGGCTATTTTTCCCTTTCAACTTTTAAAAAAAAAATTTGACAGGACAGAGAGACATTGAGAGGGAAGGGGATATAGAGATAGAGAGAGAAAGATAGAAACCTGAAGATCTGCTTCACTACTTATGAACTATCTTCTCTGTAGGTGGGGAGCAGAGACTTGAACCCTGATCCCTGGGAATGGTGCTACATGCACCACTGCCCACCCCCTCCCCTTGCTTCTTGTTTGTTTACTTGTTTTTGCTATCTCCAGGGCTTTATGATTTAGAGCCAACTTTTTCAGATAGAAAGAGGGCTGGAGAGAGAGAGAGAGAAAGAGAGAGAGAGAGAGAACCATAGGACTATAGCATTGAAGCCCCCTCTGTGACAATACATGGTGGAATCTAGGACTTAATTTCCTCTTAATATGCACTTTTGTCCTTCTGCGGGAATGAAGAGTAGAAAACACAGATAATAGTTTAAGCAAGACCTGGATTTTCACTAAGACTGTTTTCACTTTGCAAAAACAATGTTATAAGCTAAGTAGGTATTTATATTTCTTTTTAGTTTCCATGGAGAATTCTTCTGGGACATTATACATTCACTTTGGAGGTAAAATATATCTAAGTACCTGAAAATTGCATCATTTATAAAAATGAATTCCCAGAGTATCATGGGTTTAAACATTGACTGACTGCATAATCTCTGCATTTTTTTTTTAAAACAGACAACATGGACCATAAAGTCAATTTACAATTTGTAAGAAATTGACTTCTGGATGGCAACTTGAAAACAGCAGCTGGCATGAGTTCCAAAAGGCAGCAGCTTGTGACTAGGGATTCTATGGATAGGGTATTCAATATAGCATGGCTTGTACTCAAAACACAACAATTGAAAAACAATAGAACAGAAAAATAAAAAACACATCAATACTTAAAAATAAAAGGTTAAATCAAGAGCAAATAAAACTGCTACCACAATGAATCAAGACAGGAGCCCAGAAGAAACTCCGAATCAGTCAGAAGTAACCGTAGAAAAGAAAAGTATGCAAGCAATAATAAACCTAATAATCACAGAAATGAAGACAATTACGGAGGAAAAGGCTATCAGAATTAGGGAAACAACAGATGAGACCCTTAAGGAAAACACAAACTATCTCGAGGTAATTAGAGAATTGAAAGCTGAAATAGCTGAGCTAAAAGGCCAACTAGCAGAATAAGCTAATACTATAGCTGAACTGAAGAAAGAAGCTGAGGGAAGGGAAAGCAGATTAACAGAAGCAGAATACAGAATTAGCCAGACAGAGGATGAGCTAGAGTAAACAAAGAAAGAGGTAAAAGAGCTCAAAAAGAGATCAAGAGACACTGAAAACAACAACATAGACATATGGGATGATATCAAAAGAAGCAACATTCATATAATTGGCCTACCAGAGGAAGAAAGAAAGGAAGGGGAAGTAAATATTCTAGAGGAAATAATGGAAGAAAACTTTCCAGCCCTAAACAACAGAAAGGACATTAAGATTCAAGAGGTCCAGAGAGTCCCAAACAGAATCAACCCAGATCTGAAGACACATCATAGTTACAAAGAAAAGAAGCAAAGATAAAGAAAGGATCCTAAAGGCTGCAAGAGAAAAACAAAAAGTCACATACAGGGGAAAACCCATAAGACTATCAGCAGACTTCTACACTCAAACTCTAAAAGCCAGAAGAGAATGGCAAGATATTTATAGAGCCCTGAATGAAAAAGGGTTTCAACCAAGGGTAATATATCCTGCTAGACTTTCATTCAAACTAGATGGAGGGATCAACACCTTCTCAGACAGACAACAGTTAAGGAAGGTAACCATCACCAAACCTGCCCTGAAAGAGGTACTAAAAGATCTCTTATAAACAAGAACATCACTATCATCCTTGCCATATATCAGAGCAAATAAAGAATTGTTGAATAATGGCACTACAATACATTAAATACATAATATCAATAAATGTTAATGGATAAAATTCAACCATTAAAAGGCACAGAGTGGGAGGACGGATCAGAAAACACAACCCAACCATATGCTGCTTGCAAGAATCCGATCTGACCCAACAAGACAAACACAGGTTCAAAGTGAAAACTATCCTACAGCTATTCTCATCTCTAACACAATAGACATTAATTTAAATAAAAGATAGGCAAAGCCATTACATAATGATTAGAGGATCAAACAACCAAGAAGATTTAACAATTATTAACATCTATGCACCCAGTGAAGGACCATCTAAATACATCAAACACCTACTGAAAGAACTACAAAAATACATCAACAATAATACAATGATAGTGGGAGACTTTAACACCCCACTCTTACACTTAGACAGGTCATCAAAGCAGAAAATCAACAAAGAAATAAAATAATTCAATAAAGAGATGGACAGACTAGACCTCCTGGACATTTTCAGAGTTCTTCACCCCCCAAAACTGGAATACACATTCTTTTCAAATCCACACAGCACATCCTCAAGGATAGACCACAAAGACAGCCACAAAGACAGCATCAACAAATTTAAGAGCATTAAAATCATCCCAATTATCTTTTCAGACTACAATGGAGTAAAGCTAACATTTAACAGCAAAAAGAAAATTACTAAAAGTCACAGAATTTGGAAACACAACAACATGCTGCTTAAGAACCTCTGGGTCAGAGAGACACTCAAGCAAGACATTCAAATGTTCTTGGAAACAAATGAAAATGAAGACACAAGCTATCAAAATATTTGGGACACAGCTAAAGCAGTACTGAGAGGGAAACTCATAGCCATACAATCACACATTAGAGAACAAGAAAAAGCTCAAATAAATGACTTTACTGCATGCCATAAGGACTTAGAGGAAGAGAAACAAAGGAAACCTAAAGCAACCAGAAAGACAGAAATACTAAAAATTAGAGCAGAAATAAACAACATCGAAAATAAGAGAACCATACAAAAGATCAATGAAACCAAATGTTGAAAAATTAAACAAGATTGACAAACCCCTAGCCAGACTCACTAAAAAAAGGGGGGGGGGAAGACACAAATAAATAGAATTGTAAATGATAGAGGAGATATCACAACAGAAATCCAGAAAAATCATGCAAGACTTCTACGAAGAACTATACACCACCAGACTAGAGAATCTGGAAGAAATGAAAGAATTCCTAGAAACATATGTCCTTCCAAAACTGAACCAAGAAGAACTATAAAATCTAAATGCACCAATCACAGACAAAGAAATAGAAACAGTTATTAAGAATCTTCCCAACAAAAAAAGTACTAGAACAGATGGCTTCACAAACGAATTCTACAGAACCTTCAGGAAACAGTTAATACCTATACTTGTAAAGCTTTTCCACAAGATTGAAGAAACAGGAACATTTTCTTCCACCTTCTATGAAGCCAATATCACCTTGATACCAAAGGCATATAGGGACACAACAAAAAAGGAAAACTACAGACCAATATCTCTGATGAACATAGATGCCAAGATATTAAACAAGATCCTGGTCAACCGGATACAGCAGTATATCAAAAAGATTGTTCACCACAACCTAGTGGGATTTATTCCAGGAAAGCAAGGCTAGTTCAATATACATAAATCAATCAATGTCATTCACCACATCAATAAAAGCAAGACCAAAAACCACATGATTATCTCAATAGATGCAGAGAAAGCCTTTGACAAAATCCAACACCCATTCATGCTCAAAACACTACAAAAAATTGGAATATATGGTAAATTCCTCAAGATAGTGGAGTCCATATATAGCAAACCTATAGCAACATCATACTCAATGGACAGAAGCTGAAAGCATTCCCCCTCAGATCAGGGACTAGACAGGGCTGTCCATTATCACCATTACTCTTCAACATAGTATTGGAAGTTCTTGCCATAGCAATCAGGCAAGAGAAAGAAATCAAAGGAATACAGATTGGAAGGGAAGAAGTCAAGCTCTCACTATTTGCAGATGATATGATAGTATACATAGAAAAACCTAAAGAATCCAGCATAAAACTACTAGAAGTTATTAGGCAGTATAGAAAGGTGTCAGGCTACAAAATCAATGTACAAAATCAATGGCATTTCTTTATACAAACACTAAATCTGAAGAAGATATCTAGAAATCACTCCCATTCACTGTTGCAGCAAAATCAATAAAATACCTAGGAATTAAGCTGACCAAAGAAGTGAAAGACTTGTATACTGAAAACTATGAGTCACTATTCAAGGAAATAGAAAATGATACCAAGAAATGGAAAGACATCCCATGCTCATGGATTGGAAGAATAAATATCATCAAAATGAATATACTCCCCAGAGCCATAAACAAATTTAATGTGAGACCCATCAAAGTTCCACAAAGCTTCTTTAAGAGAATAGAAAACCATTTATCTGGAACCAGAAAACACCTAGAATTGCCAAAACAATCTTGAGGAAAAGAAACAGAAATGGAGGCATCACACTCCCAGATCTCAAACTATATTATAAAGCCATCATCATCAAAGCAGCCTGGTACTGGAACAAAAATAGGCACACAGACCAGTGGAACAGAATTGAAAGCCCAGAACTAAACCCCCACACTGATGGACATCTTATCTTTGATAAGGGGGCCCAAAGTATTAAATGGATGAAGGAGGCTCTCTTCAATAAATGGTGCTGGGAAAACTAGGTTCAAACCTGCAGAATAATGAAACTGAACCACTTTATCTCACCAGAAACAAAAATAAACTCCAAGTAGATCAAGGACATGGATGTTAGACCAAAAACTATCAAATACTTAGAGGAAAACATTAGTGGAACACTTTCCCACCTAAACCTCAAGGACAACTTTGATGAAACAAACCCAATTGCAAGGAAGACTAAAGCAGAAACAAAACAGTGGGACTACATCAATTGAAAAGTTTCTGCACAGCCAAAGAAACTATCACACAAACAAAGAGATCCCTCACAGAATGGGAGAAGATTTTCATGCCATATATCAGACAAGAGACTAATAACCAAACTATACAAAAAGCTCATCAAACTTAGCAACAAAAAAGCAAATGACTCCATCCAAAAATGGGCAGAGGATATGAACCGAACATTCACTACAGAAGAGATCCAAAAGGGTAACAAACACATGAAAAATTGCTCCAGGTAGCTGATTGTCAGAGAAATGCAAATAAAGACAACATTGAGATATCACCTGACCCCTGTGAGAATGGCATACATCAAAAAGGACAGCAGTAACAAATGCTGGAGAGGCTGTGGGGACAGAGCAAATCTTCTGCACTGCTAGTGGGAATGTAAATTACATGGACCTTCCATATGACCCAGTAATCCCTCTCCAAGTGACATACCCCAAGGACTCCATAATGCCCAACCAAAAAGAAATGTGTACACCTGTGTTCATAGCAGCACAATTCCTAATAGCTAACACCTGCAAGCAATCCAGGTGCCAGACATCATATGAGTGGCTGAGAAAGTTGTGAATATATATATATATATATATATATATATATATATATATATATATATATGAATACTATGCAGCTATTAAGAACAATGAACCCACCTTCTCTGACCCATCTTGGACAGAGCTAGAAGGAATTATGTTAAGTGAGATAAGTCAGAAAGATAAAGATGAGTATGGGATGATCCCACTCATCAACAGAAGTTGAGAAAGAAGATCAGAAAGGGAAACTAAAAGCAGGATCTGACTAAATCTGGAGTAGGGGACCAAAGTAAAAACTCTGTGGTGAGAGGGAGGGTGGATATTCAGCTTCCCAGGGCAGGGGGGGGGGATTCAGGGGGGTGGAGTGGGACACAGTCTTTTGGTGGTGGGAATGGTTTTTATGTACACTCCTATTAATTTGTAGTCATATAAATCACTATTTAATTAATATGAGGGGAAAAATTGATTGTATGTCTCGAACTTTTTAAAACACAGACTGAGTCTTTTAAAACTTAGGATGAGTCTTTGATATGCAGACTCTTTCAAAAGCCTAGACCAGGTAGATCAGAAGCAACTGGTGGCACAGCTATATACAAGATACTGGGTATTATACAGCAAACCCTAACAAAGGGACTTTTCAAAGTTAACCCAATTACCAAATAATGTGATGATAACAATAACTATCCATTGTCTTCTTGAACCCTAAGACAGTAGGAACCTCACATTTCCACTATAGAGCCTATATTTCCCTCAGTCCTGGAAACTTAGGGTGGGGCCCACTTTCCCGCATGCTTCTCCCAATTCATATCAAATAATATTGCATCCGTTGATGGCAACCTAATCAACGCAACGAGTGCCACCTCAACATGCTTCACCTCAGACTGTGTCCAGAGACTTCAGGTGTGGAATGACAACCCTTCAGCTTCATTACTCAGGTGAGACCTTTCCTTTCATAGTATTCTCTAATTCCATTCCAGGTGGTTCACTTCCTAACAAAGTCCCAAAACCTAGATATAGACCAAGTTCCATGAGATAGAGCATGTTCACACATTTCCATAAACTAGAGGAAAATATATACCTGAAAGCTGAAGTACCCTAGAGTCTGCAGTGAGTACCCCCAACACTTCATCTCCACTATTCCAACCTTTGGGTCCATGATTGTTCAACAATTTGTTTGGCTTTGTATGTTAACTCTCTTTTCAGCCACCAGGTTCCAGATGCCATCATGATGCCAATCAGGCTTCCCTGGACTGAAGACCCCACCAATGTGTCCTGGAGCTCCGCTTCCCCAGAGATCTACCCTACTAGGGAAAGAGAGAGGCAGACTGGGAGTATGGATTGACCAGTCAACACCCATGTTCAGTGGGGAAGCAATTACAGAAGCCAGACCTTCCACCTTCTGCAACCCACAATGTCCCTGGGTCATTGCTCCCTGAGGGTTAAAGAATAGGAAAGTTATCAGGGGAGGGGATAGGATATGGAGATTGGGTGATGGTAATTGTGTGGAGTTGTACCCCTCCTATCCTACAGTTGATAATGTTTCCTTTCTTAAATTAAAAAAAAAGTATTCAAGCAATACTCTTAATAAACAGTAGTATCAAACAAAATTGAGTATGTAAAGTAGCTGTAAGTGAACTAGACATAAAAGAAGAGCACAGTGTCTTCATCTCGAGTAAGGAAACAAACTCCCTGAAATCTAATTTGGTAATTACTTTTGTTTGCTTGTTGATTTTGTTTATTTACAAAAACACTGCTCAGCTCTGACTTATATGATGGTGCTGGGCTGGGGATTGAACCTAGGATTTCAGAGCCTCAGGCAGCAAATTTTTTGTTTTTGTTTTTAATCTGCCTGGCTGACTATTTGTTGGTAATTGTTAACTGCTGATATCTCTGGGACCAATGACTATATGTATTGAGAGAGAAATTCATGTTAATGTATTTTTTACTGGAAAATATTTAAGAATTCCTTCCCCAACATTCATTATAGACTTGCACCCTCTGTGTCTAGCCCAACAATTAGTTCATCTACATCAGATGGATTTAAAAACACCTGTGTTCCTAAAACCAAAAGAAAAAGACAAACACCAAAACTCTTCAATGATCAGAGTTAAAAACCACAACACTTTGCATGGCTTCATCATATATATATATATATTTTAAAATATTTATTTTATTTATTTATTCCCTTTTGTTGCCCTTGTTGGCTTCATCATATTTTAAAAACAGATTGTGACATGTTTCCATCCAAACCACCATCCCCCAAACTTCCACTTGCGTGAACACAAGTATCTTCAGGCCATTCTCCTCTCGTCATTGTTCCCTTCTGACTGGCTCTCAGGTGTCTGTTTTGGTGTTCCAATTTTACTTTGCTAGAGGTAACGCTCTGTAGGTTTTTTTGGATGGCATATCCGGCTGGAAAATCCAGGTGCATATTTGCATGAACGCACTGACAGAGAAGCAGAAGACGATTCTACATTGAGTGGGAACCACTGAGAGTTTAAATCAAAACAGCGCTTTTCTTCAAAGAGTGATTCCCTGCCAAATTAGATATCGGTGGGTTCAGCGCCTAACTTGATGGATTCTGTGCCGAGATTATCGGGAAGAAATGAGCCCCACGGAGATGCCTCCAATGATATTTAGAAATGAGCTGCAAACCCTGCTGTTTCCCAGGAAGTGCAGTAGTTGAAAAGCAAACTCCTCCATGCTGCTGGGTTTAATTGACCACACATGATGGAGAGTAAGAGGGGAGGAAGTCAGCGGAATCCATCTACTTCCTCTTGGTGAAAAGTCAGCCAACTTCAACAGGAAGGAACAAAATGTGAGTGTGAGTAGAAGGAACAGAATCGCTATGGCTTCCAAGGTGGAGAGACTCAGATGGCTTTGTGCTTTCTCGAAGGTCTCATAAAGAGGAATAACTCACAGCCGCTAAAGACTACTGTGTTTAGAGTGCAGGAAACAAATAAACAAACCTTAGAAGTCAAGTTCTGGAGGGGAAAAGAGAAAAATGATTCCTGAAATTTTAGACCTCATCCTTCAGGCTTTAATTCAATGAACAGCGATGAGTGTGTTTTCTTAGGATGCACTTAACCCCACGCCCCCCCTCCCTCCCCCAACTCCATCAAGTCATCAGTTATGACTGGGCTCTTAGGTTGTTTATTTATTTAATGAATAAGAGTGCTTTCCACTGGGAGCATTAGCATTGCAAAATGGTGTTAATAGACTTGGCAAAACAAAACATTTTAAAGCGTGCTCCTAATAAGAGTAGTAAAAATAAAGCATTAAGGTGGTAAGAAATCTACCAACACAGAAGAAGTAAGCTACTATCACCATTCCCCCCCCCCCCCCCCCCCAGAGCACTGCTCAGCTCTGACTTATGGTAGTGATGGGGATATTGAACTGGGGACTTTGGAACCTCAGGCAGGACAGTCTGTTTGCATAACCATTATGCTATCTACCCTCTGCGACTGTGTGTGCAAATTCACTGGGACTGTATTTTATTTTATCATTTTTTAATGTTTATTTTTCTTCCCAGAGCTCTGCTCAATTCTGGTTTATAGTAGTGGAGGGGATCAAACCTGGGACCTTGGAGCCTCAGGCATTAGGGTCTGTTTGCATAACCATTATGCTGTCTACCCCAGTCCTGCCATTGAGGCTTCATAGATCTGAGGGCCTGCACTCATCTCTTCTCTGATAGGCAGGGGAGGGTTCTAATGGTGACTGTGCTCACAGCAGCATATGAGTTTCTGATCCTCACCTGTAGGGGGAGCTTCGGGAGCAGTGAAGCAGTGTAGCTGATCCTGATTGCGCTCTGTCTCTCTCTCTCTTTCCTCTATCTCTCCCTTCCCACTCAATTTCTCTGTCCTAGAAAACAAAAGAAAAACAAAGTAAATATAATTTGAAAAAATTTTAAATTTATTTAATTTTTTAAAAGATTAAAAATTTTTTTTTAAATTTCGCATATGAATGCCTTTTTATTTCTTTTTAAAAATATTTATTTATTTATTTATTTATTTTCCCCTTTGTTGCCCTTGTTTTTCATTGTTGTTGTAGTTATTGTTGTTGTTGTTACTGATGTTGTCGTTGTTAGATAGGACAGAGAAATAGAGGAGGGGAAGACAGAGATGGGGAGAGAAAGACAGACACCTGCAGACCTGCTTCTAAGCCTGTGAAGTGATCCCCCTGCAGGTGGGATCTTGAACCGGGATCCTGTAGCCGGCCCTTGCGCTTTGTGCTACGTGCGCTTAACCTGCTGCATTACTGCTTGACTCCCTTTTTTACAGATTTTATTTATTTATGAGAAAGATCAGAGGAGAGAGAAAGAACAAGACATCACTTTTAGACAGGGAACTGATCTGATAAACCATCTTAAAATACCAGAGAATTAATTGAAATGAAAACGGTATCTTTGTGGGGCTTTCTCTGCATTCAGAGAACACACAGGTTTAACCAGGCTGTGTTCCTTTTGTCAGATGACTTACCCTATGTTAGATTTATTTATTTACTTACTTGCCTGTGTACTTCCAACAGCATCATTTAGTCCACACAACAATCTTGAAAAGTAGACTTTTTTTTGCTTCTTCCTTTTCCTCCACCATTTACTTTTTTTTTATTGGGGTAGAGACCTAATGATTTACAGTGCAGTGTTGCCATGTGGGTACCTGTGACTGGTGTCTGCAAAACCCTCTCATTGCTAACTTTGGTCTTTTCCCACCATTATACACCAGGACCTCAAAGACCCTCAGCCTCCTCCCTGCTCCCTATTTTTTCCCTATTTCAAACATAGGTAACTAAATGGTGCCCAAGTTTATTGAATCAACTGATTTTTAAAAAAAATATTATTATTTTATCAGGGTTGTTGCTGGGGCTCGGTACCTGCACGATGAATCCTCTGCTCCTGGTGGCCAGTTTTTACTTTTTTTCTCTTCCTATTTTTATTTGACAGGACAGAGAAAAATTCAGAGGGTTGGAGACATAGAGAGGCAGAAAAAGGCAAGACACCTGCAGACTGACTTCACCACTCATCAAGAGCCCCCCCATCCCTACCCCCAAAAGTGAGGAGTGGGGTCTCTGTTTCTTGAGGATGGTAGTATGTGAGCTTAACTAAGTGCACCACCACCAGGGCCCCTCCCCCACCTTTTTTTCATTTTGTTTTCACAGTTACCGCTGGGGCTCAGTGCCGGCACTACAAATCCACTGCTCCTGGGGGCCATCTTTTCCATTTTATTGAGTAGGACAGAGAGACATCGAGAGAGGAGGGGAAGATAGAGAGGGAAGAGAAAAATAGAAAAATAGAAACCGGCAGACCTGTTTCACTGCTTGTGAAGTGTCCCTTCTGCAGGTGGGGAGCCGGGGGCTGGAACCCAGGCCCTTGTGCAGGTCCTTGCACTTTGGACTATGTATACTTAATCTGGCATGCCACCACCTTGCACCCACCCCTTGAATGAACTAATCTTTACATGAAAACATATCTAATTGAAAAAAAAGACTAAAAATACAGTTCGTTTTATACTTTACTTCACTTTATATTTCAATATATATGAGAGTTTTCATAAATTAGAATGCAGGACACTCTGAAGAACTATTGTGGCCCATAACTATCTAAACTTAAAAAAAAGACAATATATTAAAATTTTGTACACAAAATGACACCCTCAAGGGAAATTTTATTGGCTTGTTTGAAGAAAATAAGCAAACCATATCCTGCCATACTCCGAGCTTAAAAATCATATGCCTTCTAGTCTAACTTACTAATTTAGTCAATTAGTCTAATTTAATATAATTTAATAAAAAGATAATAAGACTAATTGTGCACAAAAAACAGAGCCAGTTTGACATGAAGACTTGGGTGGGTAAGGGGAGTTCTGATTAGAAGTTCTCTGAAAACCTTTTTTTCTTTTTTTTTAAATGGCATGGTTGAATAATAAGTCACTTATCTACCTCTCTAACAAAGACAGGAACACAATCCTGGAGCCCTTTCCTGTGTCCATTAACAGTTAATATGTTATCTGCTCAGTGACATTAAGATGTGGCTCCAAAAGCCTTTTCTACAAAGACTCTGGGCTTTGATGAGTGACAGTCAACAAGCCCAGGCAGGCTGGTAACAGGAAATTCAATGATGTGGTTTCTCCATTGTGCATTTTCAAGGTGAAGCTCAAGGGATCCAGATATCAAAGTGTAACACCTGACCCCAGGTTGCCTTTGGGGGGAATGTGGAGTGATTTCACCTGTTTTGTTTCTGCCAGAGAGGAACACACTTCAGGGCCATGAGGTAACATACCTCTGAGTATCTGAAGGCCCTCGAACAAAAAAGTGTGTGAGGGGCTGGCATTCGTTCTTGGAGAGGCGTTTTCAGCGAGTGAGTGGCCGGTGGTTCTGAGTCTGATGAATTCTGCTTGTAATCACACGAAGGGGCTTTTGCTTCAGAAGTCATTGCAGACATAGCTGTTCTCCTTGTTTCCTGGAGGAGGCAAGGTCTCCTAGGTGGGGTTCAAGCACCACCTGGGATCTGGTAGGAAAATAAATACTCTTAACTTGTGTCTGAAAGTGTAAGAAAGGGGTTCAGCATACTAGCAAGGATGGCAGGACTGGTGTTGAAATCCCCCCCCCCCCTTTCCTTGGCTGTAAGTCAGCCCAGTATCTTACTCTGAGGGGAAGTCTTGGTGGCTGTGGGATGGAGTCCTCCAGGAGGATACAGGAAGAAGGCCATTACAGCTTTCAGATTCTGGAGGAAGATCTACAAAGTGACTTTTCTTATTACATCAACTTGTTTTATCTGAATGAATGCTTGGCAAGTAGGCAAGCAACTTTCAAGTTCTGTTGCCTTTGACTCCCCCTGTGTCCCCGCCCCCCCACCGTGTCCACAAAGGAATTATCAGTGTCTTTTTTCTCCCTCATTTTCTTTTTCTTTGTTTTTCTTTTTAAATTTTATTTATTTATTCCCTTTTGTTGCCCTTGTTGTTTTATTGCTGTAGTTATTATTGTTGTCATTGTTGTTGGATAGGACAGAGAGAAATGGAGAGAGGAGGGGGAAGACAGAGAGGGGGAAAGACACCTGCAGACCTGCTTCATCATCTATGAAGTGACTTCCTTGCAGGTGGGGAGCTGGGGGCTTGAACCGGGATCCTTACGCCGGTCCTTGTGCTTTGTGCCACCTGCCCTTAACCTGCTGCACTACAGTCCGACTCCCTCATTTTATTTTTCTTAGCCCTCTAGATTCATCCACATTGTTGCAAATTCTCAGCTTTTTCTTTCTTTTTTTTTTCTTAAATTATTTATTTATTCTTTTTGTTGTCCTTGTTTTTTTTATTGTTGTAGTTATTATTGATGTCATTGTTGTTGGATAGGACAGAGAGAAATGGAGAGAGGAGGGGAAGACAGAGAGGGGGAGAGAAAGACAGACACCTGCAGACCTGCAGACCTGCTTCACCGCCTGTGAAGTGACTCCCCTGCAGGTGGGGAGCCGGAGGCTCGAACCGGGATCCTTCCGCTGGTCCTTGTGCTTAGCGCCACCTGCGCTTAACCCACTGCGCTACCGCCTGACTCCCCAGCTTTTTCTTTCTTTCTTTCTTTCTTTCTTTCTTTCTTTCTTTCTTTCTTTCTTTCTTTCTTTCTTTCTTTCTTCTTTTTCTTGCTTAATCTTTATTTATTTACTTATTATTGTTAGGGACAGAAAGAAATTGAGAGAGAAAGGGGGCGATAGAGTGGAAGAGAGACAGAGAGACACCTGCAGCCCTGATTCACCACTCATGTGAAGCTTTTCTTCTGCAGGTGGGAAGCAGGGGGCTTGAACTGGGATCCTTGCACACTGTAGTATGTGCGCTTAACCAGGTGTGCCACCGCCTGCCCCCCCAATATCATCTATTTCTGATCATCGAATTAATATTCCACTGTGAATATTTATTAATTATATATTACAGCTCTTGACTTCCTTTTACGATGGTCTTTACTTCAAGCCTATACTGTAGGCTGGGTCTGTTGTGCCTTTGCAAGTTGTCCTTCTCAGCTCAAATCATTATATTCCTGTCAGAGGGGCTGCCATGACAAAGCAACTCTGACTGAGAGGCTTAGAACAACAGTAATTTATTTCTTCATCATTGTATAGGCTAGAAGTTCAAGATCAAGTTCTGTAGACCAACGTTTTTCTTTTTTTCCTCTGATGCAGTTCTCCTTAACTTGTAATGGTCCTTTTCCTCACTCACATGAACCTTCCCTCTGCATGTGTATGTCTTGTCCAAATTTCTTCTTCTTCTCAGGAAACCCATCGTATTAGATTAGGACCTAACCATAAGACCTTATTTTAATTGAATTGTCTTGTTAGAGATGTTATCTCAAAAATGATCACATTTTGAGATACTGGGTACTAGTGCTGAAACATGTGAATTCAAGGCGAACAAAAGCCAAGCTCTAACAGTAACTATCAAAACCGCATACTGAAATAAGTAACTTATTTTTCCCTATTTTTAATTTGAAATTAATAGTGGGTTACAAGATTGTAAGATTATAATGTGTATGTATCCCCATGCCCCATCTACCACTAATGTTATGTCCCCAAAGATAACCACCATAGTTCTCCTAAGTCTTTGAAACAGTTTGCTTCCCTCTCTCCCTCTCCCTTTCTCTGAATTTTGCAAGTTGGTGCATATCAGTTCTCTAGATTTCACATATGAGTGAAATCATCCAGTAGTTTTCTTTCATCTCTTTATGAAAAAGTAACTTGTAAACTTTCGAATTTCTGCTCACAGTTTAAAGTTGAGATTTTAAGAAGAAGTTTCCTTTTCAAAGTTTTGTACCACTAGTAAATGACACTTAATGAAGGAATTCTGTTTTCCAACCTGATCACATCCTTTAGAAACTTGTTGGTTGGTTTTTGTTTGGCAGTGAAATCGAGTTACTGCCATTAGCTTATTTATTTGCTTATTTATTGTTATCACGAATCCATGCTGACTTTTCCACATAGAGAGGGATTGAAACATAGACTGAAAGAGGGAAAAGGTACTAATCCACTGAAACAGTGGGAGCCAGGCTTAAACCTGAATTGATGCTCTTTGCAAAACAAGTGCATTATACCTGCGGGTTATTTTGCCAACTCCACGAACTCATTGATTTTACAAACACTGACAAATGCCTGCCCTGTGCAGCTACTCGGCTCCTGGGATTTAGAACAAGTTAGAGAGAAAAAAAAAAAAAAAATCAACCCTTGTCTTCATGGAGTTTATATCCTAGTGGGCAAAAGCCCCAGTCAAGAACATCATAATTAAGAGTGAAGGACTTAGCTCCAGTAACTGGAAATTGGGCCAGTTGTCAGCTCTCAGCTATCAATCCTCCTTGGGAATTGCCCTTGGCTGAAGAGAACTACCTCCCCCAAGGTCATGGACTCTTTGGACTGCAGCCAGCATGTGTAGTCTAACTGATGTGGAGGTTAGACGACAAAATATCCAGATGTGTACACCCAAGGCTGGCCTGCCTGAGCACTTTCTGTGGGGCTTGCTGAGGACTTTATTCACTTTGAATTACAGCTCAGCTTCTCTCTGCCTGGTGCTGCATTCACTTCCTCTAAAGTCTCACAGTCTATTTCCTGAGGCATGCCAACCCTATACTAGTCCAGACGATGTTATATTATATCGTGCTGTGCTATGCCATGTCACATTATGATATAGTAATGCTTTTAGGCAGTATTACTCTGTTTCCGCACTAGAAAACGACCTTTTGGTTCTTCTGTTCACTGCTTTATCTCCCTGAGCAGTGCATGGGAAGTCCTAGTGCCATACTGAAGGGCTGTTAAATTAGCAGTGCCTTTTTTTTTTTTTTTTTTACTTTTTATTTATAAAAAGGAAACATTGACAAAACGTGCATCCCGTGAGTACCCATTCATTGGGGAAACTGACGATCCTTCCTAGCCGACTGAATCCACATGGATCCCAGTCACTTTCTTTTTTTTTTTTTTTTTTTAATTTTTTATTTAAGAAAGGATTAGTGAACAAAAGCATAAGGTAGGAGGGGTACAACTCCACACAATTCCCAACACCCAATCCCCATAACCCACCCCCTCCCCTGATAGCTTTCCCATTCTCTATCCCTCTGGGAGCATGGACTCAGGGTCGTTGAGGGATGCAGAAGGTAGAAGGTCTGGCTTCTGTAATTGCTTCCCCGCTGAACATGGGCGTTGACTGGTCGGTCCATACCCCCAGTCTGCCTCTCTCTTTCCCTAGTAGGGTGTGACTCTGGGGAAGCTGAGCTCCAGGACACATTGGTGGGTCTTCGGTTCCAGATGCCACCAGGATGCTGGCTAGGCTTCCCAGTCACTTTCAAAGCCATTGACTGGCTACAGAAGAAGGGCAAACGCTAGAAGAACTGACAAAACTATAGGCTAAGAGGGGTACAACTTCACACAATTCACCCCACCAGAACGCTGTAGCGCATCCCTCCCCTGATAGCTTTCCTATTCTTTAACCCTCTAGAAGTATGAACCCAAGGTCATTGTGGGATGCAGAAGGTGGAAGGTCTGGCTTCTGTAATTGCTTCCCCGCTGAACACGGGTATTAACAGGTCAATCCATAGTCCCAGTCTCTTTCCCTAGTGGGGAAGGGCTCTGGGGAAGTGGAGCTCCAGGACACATTGGTGGGTTTGTCTGTCCAGGGAAGTCTGGTTGGCATCATGCTAGCATCTGGAACCTGAAAGAGAGTTAACATACAAAGCCAAACAAATTGTTGACCAATCATGAACCTAAAGGCTGGAATAGTGCAGATGAAGAGTTGGGGGGGGGGGTGTTCCATTTTGTAGATAGCTAATAGGCATATTTTAGTTATATTCCACCTGTGGCTATACTAGTTTTTTTTTTTTTTTTCTTTTTTCCCCTGAGCCTGAAATCTGAAATGCAGGTGGATCCAAGTTATTGTCTGGGGAAATGATGTCATGGCTGGAAAAAGAACAGAAAGCTGGATCAGGGAAGAGTGTAGCTCCCTAGTATGGGAAAGGGGTATAAATATTGTTGACTGTAAGCCCCATCGATTTGATATGATCTGGGGCCCATATTCAGCTTAGGAGCCTATGTGACCTCTGCTTCCCTGTAGATCTGAGCTCACATTCTGTGGTGATGAGTAGGAACATTCCAAACTGCCCCAATATCAGGACCCATCTTCCTCAGGTGTAGCATAGAGTATATTGTCTATCCTCCCTTCAGAGGATGGAACATTCTCTACCGTTACTGATCCAACTTGAGGGCAAGGTCCTATGGGGGCCCAGAAAGGGGTTTATTTTGTTGTTCCTGAAAGAGATGACCAGTAACAATGGAGAGAGGGATTCATTTGAGGTCTAGGCCCATCATGACTTTTTATTTTTATTTTTAAAAAAATGTATTTATTTATTTTTCTTTATTGAAAAATAAAAAGAATTATTATTTTACATTCAACAGTAAATACAATAGTTTGTACATGCATAACATTTCTCAGTTTTCCATATAACAATACAAACCCCACTAGGTCCTCTGTCATCCTTCTTGAACCTATATTCTCCCCCCACCCACCCCAGAGTCTTTTACTTTTGTGAAATACAACAATTCCAGTTCAGGTTCTACTTGTGTTTTCTCTTCTGATCTTATTTTTCAACTTCTGACTGAGAGTAAGATCATCCCATATTCATCCTTCTGTTTCTGAGTTATTTCACTTAACATGATTTTTTCAAGCTCCATCCAAGGTCGTCTGAAAACAGTGAAGTCACCGTTTTTAATAGCTGAGTAGTATTCCAATGTGCATATAAACCACAACTTGCTCAGCCACTTATCTGTTGTTGGACACCTGGGTTGCTTCCAGGTTTTGGCTATTACAAATTGTGCTGCTAAGAACATATGTGTACACAGATCTTTTTGGATGGGTGTGTTGGGTTCCTTAGGATCTATCCCCAGATGACTTTTTATAAAACTGCAGTGTAACAACTATGTTTAGTCTTCATACAGTACTTGTATTAGCTCATCTAATAAGAGCTCAATACAAGTCTGTGATTATTAGGATGTTTTTCAAAGATAATTTACCACTCACATTTTTTTTTTAACTCATGAGTTTGATTCTGTTCGTTCAGGTACAAATCAAACATTTATTTGCCAACAAGTGCACCAAGAGCCCTGACCATGAGGATAAGATTTGAATTAACTTTGTGTGTGTGTGGGTGTGTACGTGTGCATATTTTCACTTAACACTTTCATATATGAGCTTCAGTACATAGTTTCCCGGTGACTTCTTTCTTTTTCAATGACTTGGGCATTATTTCTCAATGTCACAGAAATGTTTACAGCAAATGAGGCAAAAGTATTATCAAGATAGATAATCCTGACTGACGGAGATTATTGCTATTATAATTACTATTATTATTATTTCTTTATTGGGGGATGAATGGTTTATAGTCAACAGTAAAATATAGCAGTTTGTAATGTGTAACATTTCTCAGTTTTCCACATAACAATTCAACCTTCTCTAGTTTCTCCTCTGCCATCTTGTTCCAGGACCTGAAACCCCCACCCCCACCCCAGAGTCTTTTTAACTTTGGTGCAATACACCAGCAGTGATTATTATTAATTTTAAACCTGGGCATTTGAAAAGGATTTTATATGCTAACACTGTGAATGGCAGAGATGACTGGATTTCTGCTTTTGAATAGATCTCTCTTCACGTTTGTGTCTGACCCCAGCAACTCCAGGAGGGTCCAGAAACCTTGTTTAATTGTTACTGTGACTCTTATGCTTAGGGGAATTTCTAGGTAGACAAGCCAGAATTATAATCAGAGGTGGTTCTTGGCTGTTTAGGCAGGCACCGTTGTACTTAGCAAATACTTATACTAAGCTACTGAAGTTGGCGTGACGATTACTATCACCTTACTGGTGAGAGAACTGAAGTCTAGTCATCTTACATAATGTGGCAAGGTGGCTCCATTGTAACCCAGATGAAACGTGAGCACAGAAACCATGGGCACGGAGCCTAAGTGCTTCATGGCTCTGCCTTTCCAGCGACCAGTGTTTTGAACTCAACTATGCACAGAAACTGCTTCACATAAGGAAAGAGCCACAAGAGGAAAAGTTAACCCCTGGTTAAGCTCAATCCTTTCTTAAGTTCCACAAACAGGTATCTGTTCTCACAAGTTAAGTATAGAGGTTTTGTTTTAATTTTTATTCTTTATTTTATTTTACTTTATTTATGGGGGGGAGTTAATGGTTTACAGTCAACAGTAAAATACAATGATTTGTACATGTGTAACACTATTTTTAATATTTATTTATTTGCTTATTCCCTTTTGTTGCCCTTGTTGCTTTATTGTTGTAGTTATTATTGTTGTCGTCATTGTTGGATAGGACAGAGAGAAATGGAGAGAGGAGGGGAAGATAGAGAGGGGGAGAGAAAGATAGACACCTGCAGACCTGCTTCACTGCCTGTGAAGGCGACTCCCCTGCAGGTGGGGAGCCCGGGGCTTGAACCGGGATCCTTCTGCCGGTCCTTGTGCTTTGCGCCACGTGCACTTAACCCGCTGCGCTACCGGCTGACTCCCCATGTATAACGTTTCTTACTAGTCCCCTCTAGGTCCTCCTCTGCCATCATGTTCCAGGACCAGAGCCCCCCATCCCCACCCCAGAGTCTTTTACTTTGATGTAATATACTTTATTTGTTTGTTTATTTATTTATTTATTTATTTATTTATTTATTTATTTATTTATGTTCTAGTTCCAAAGCAGCAGGCTCCATGGTTCAGTGTCGCCCTGGCTTCTGGAGTGTTCTAGTCTTCTGAAACAGGGTTGTTGGTCATCTGTTTTGGACCGACATCCTACGGAATCTATACTTGAGCACAGATCATTGAACTGTTAACCCACACACTGAGAGCATGTCAGTGAGGTAGGGATTTGAACCTTGACCCCCTCACTCCTCTGAGCTGCTCAGCCTTCCTGTCTCAGGCAGCTTCCTCTCCTCTGCTCATGCTTCACGGGGCCAGTGGGGACATTGGACCCTGTTCCTCCCGTGGTGGCCATTCTTCTTTATCTGGAACTCAGTGTCTTCTCAGACTTGCGCCTCCCATCTTAGTCTCTGTGGTGAAGTAGATGTTTACTTCTCTCTCTCTCTCTCTCTCTCTCTCTTTATAATTTTAGCAGTGATTTAATATTGATTTATAAAATTACAAGAAAACAGGGGTACGACTCCACACTGTTGCTACCACCAGAGCTCCGGATCCCCAATTCCTCCGCTGGAAGCTGCAGCAGTTCTCTTAAGGTTGCAGATATGGGTGAACTATTATTTATACTAACTGTCTGCATTTGTATATATTTGCCCCCCCTTTTTTTTCCTATGGTCCCATCTTCTCTTCCTTTCCAGGTCACACCTACACCTATTATTACACCCAAATGTTCCTTCCCTCCTCTCTCTCCGGGTGCTGATGGATTTGGGAGTTCAGAGTCCTCTGCTCATCTCCCTCTATCATTTCTTCCCCACTGGGAGTAGGACCCAAATTCTTTTTAGGGTGCAGAAGGTGGGAGTTCTGGCTTCTGTAATTGCTTTTCTGCTGGACATAGACATTGGCAGGTGGATCCATACCCCCAGCTTGTTTCTATCTTTCTCTAGTGGGGTGGGATGGGGGGGCTCTGGAGAGATGGGGTTCCAGGACACACCGGTGAGGTCCTCAGCCCAGGGAAGGAGTTAGATATTTTCTTACAGGTCACTGTTTTGGGAGTCCCAGTAGTTACATTTCTAGTTTTCTTGGTATTATTCTTCTCTTCTTGTTTTTTTTTTTTTTTTTTTTTTTTTGGTTATTGTTCTGGGGGATTCACCACTCTAAGCTGACTTTTTTTTTCAGATAGTCAGACAGAGACAGAAAGACACCGTAGCATCAAAGTATCCCCTAGTGCAGGGAAAACCAACTGGAACTTGGGTCATGGCCAAGTAGGCACTCTCCCGGGTAACTATTCCACTAATTCTCATGCATTCTCACTACCATAACCTTTTTTAAGTTCCTTTTTTTAAAAAAAAAATTTTATTGTATAGAGATAGAGAGAAATTTATAGGAAAAGGGGAGATAGAAAGGGATAGAGAGAGAAAAAAAATACCCACAACACTACTTCACTGTTCATGAAGATTTCTTCCTGCATGTGGGTCTGGGGCCTTGAACCTGGGTACTTGCACATTGTAACATATATGCTCAACTGGGTGAGCCATCTCTGTCTTCCCTCTGTGCCCTCCACCCAGTCTTATAATCTCCACACCTATCCCTGATGTATGGGTACAGATTCATAGATTCAGAGATCGTTCACAATGTGGGTGGGACCCCAAAGTCACATACTGTGCCTACCCAGTTTATGCTTGAGTAGAACTCTTGCACATTCCTGCCGAGTGGCAGTGATCCTGCTTCCTGTGTGTCCATGTAGAGTAGACCCCTAAGTCTGTACTTACTTTGTGTCTCTATTCTTCTAAAGTCGCGCCTGTGATTGTATTTAGGCTCGACCTAATGATCTCATCTAAGTCAACACCTTTCTTCCTTTCTTTCTCTTCTTTCCTTTTCTCTCTTTCTCTCTCTCTCTCTTTCTTTCTTTCTTTCTTTCTTTCTTTCTTTCTTTCTTTCTTTCTTTCTTTCTTTCTTTCTTTTGCCTCTAGGGTTTTGACTATGAATCTACTGCTCCTGGAAACCACTTTTTCCCTTTCTTCTTCTTCTTCTTCTCCTTCTCCTTCTCCTTCTCCTTCTCCTTCTCCTTCTCCTTCTCCTTCTCCTTCTCCTTCTCCTTCTCCTTCTCCTTCTCCTTCTCCTTCTCCTTCTTCTTCTTCTTCTTCTTCTTCTTCTTCTTCTTCTTCTTCTTCTTCTTTTTAAAATAAGATAAGATAGAGAGAAAGTGAGAGAGGAGGGGGAAGATAGAGGTGGGGAGAGAGAAAGACACCTGCAGACCTGCTTCGCTGCTTGTGAAGACCTCCCTGCTGGTGGGGAGCCCCAGGGCTCAAACTGGGATCCCATGCACAGGTCCTTGTTCTTTGTACTACGTGTGCTTAACCCAGTGCGATACTGCCTAGTACCCAAGTTACAACCCTTTTAGAGGCCCAATCTCCAAATACAGTCAACAATCTGAAGTACTGGTTTGGGGGGTGGTGGTCTGGGCTGCTCTGTATAGTTGGGGAAAAGGCACAATCCACTCATCACGAGCCTTAACACTTAGCCCACTAGAAGTCTTACTTTGCTGGATTTGACGGAAACTCAGTTCTTAGTCTTCCTCAGCATTCACTTTACCCTCCCCAAAGTGGTGCCAACTATAGATTTCTTTTTCTTCTAATTTTCATTTAGAAAAAGGAAACACTGACAAAACTATAGGATAAGAGGGGTACAATTCTACACATTAAGCATTCTGCTTTTCTCTATCTCTCCACTGACAGAGAGGGAACACAAGTGTTCACAGAGCCTGCTGGATGGAGTTGGACAGCTTTATTCAAGTTGATGTCCTCTTACTGCTTGGCTGACTCTACCACCCTTAGTTTCCTGGCTATGTACAGTTTGTTCTATGTGGCCAGTTTCTTTGACGTAACAGATGAAACGCAATTGCTGTGTTCAGGCCTGTTCTAGCGAGAGCTTCACTTTGGTAGGTGGCTTTGAACCATCATGCAGGATGTCCAGCTCCCTTGTGTTCTAGTCCTGATTCTGGAATTATCAATGTCACACGCTCTCTTGGATTTTTACATTCTTTATCTGCAAAGATGGGATATAATACCTGCCCTGCTTCAGGTTTTACAGAACAGGTATTGGATTCCAATGAAATATCTGTGTGGTGCCTCGGGAGAGGCAAAATGGCCACTGTCCACTGTGGGTTGTTGGCAGGCATTGGAAGGCTGACATCTGTCTGTCTATCCTCCAGCCCACCGGTCCCAGGACCAGCCAGTTGATACTGAAAGCTTCCACCTCCTTGATGTCAACTGCTACCACGATTTCTCTGCTTCAGGACTCTTTGGAAAAAGCAAAAAAAAAAAAAAAAAAAGCTCTTCCAAATATAAGTGCATTCGAACTGAGTTGTTCACAATGTCTCCTGCTGACCAAAATCTAAACCACTGACCTAGGGGATGCAGCCTAAGCTTTATCTCGTGAGCCTTATATCATTAGGAATGGGAGTTTTTTCTTTCTTCTAAGCCAAACAGAAGAAATATTTGAGAATGTATCTTGTCATTAGGTAGGTGATCAGTATATGAAGCAGGTGGACTCTTAAAGCTTGCTGGGAAATGAGTTTCTGACTATTTCATCTGACTTTGTCATCAGTCTGTATTATGATACTGTTGGGGAGATGGAACGTTACACTGTCAGGCTGAAATGAGCTTCCTGAATCATTTATCCATTGGGCTAGAAACCTAACTTGTGTGTTGCTGCAGGTGGAAACCAGGGAGCCTTCCAGGGGGTCCAGAGCAGAAGAGGGGTGAAGAGGGCTTTTGCACTCACTGAATCTCTCCCTGTCAGATTTTAATGTGCGATGTCAGTTCCCGTGTTATCCTGACAACAATTCTGCAGTGCCACAAATAGAGCAGCTGGGAGGAGAGTATATATATATAACCATTGGAAATGTCAGTGTCCTCAAAAATCAGCTTCCCAAATTGTAAGCCACTTCTGTTGGTTCTATTTGCAGACTCCAGTGCTGAGGAGAGATGAAAAGCGAAGACAGAAAAGAACAATGAGAACTCCTGCTTGGTGCTTAAGGGGCAGGCCTGTGGTTTCGCCCGTCACCCCTGCTCAGCTTACCAGCTGGTGGCTCAAGCTGCTTTTTGCCACATGAGTATATCATCCAGTTCTTCCTAGGAGAAAAATCAAAGCCCAGGAATGGTCACATAACTGACATGGATCAGAGTGGGACTACACAGTCACATTTTAGCTACTAAGTGTCTGCCTCTGGCCCACAACCTGGAAAATGATAGGCTAGCCAGTCAGGGTGCTTTTTTTTTTGGTTGTTCTGGGGTACTAATACATGATCACCCATCAGTCATTTGAGATTTCATGTTCATTCCACATGGCTGGAAGCAGGGATGGAGAGGAAGAAGTTTTGGCATGAATCAGATAGATAAATCTTTTCCAGTCTTTTTTTTTTTTTTTTAATATTCCCTTTTGTTGCCCTTGCTGTTTTATTGTTGTAGTTATTGATGTCATCGTTGTTGGATAGGACAGAGAGAAGTGGAGAGAGAAGAAGAAGACAGAGAGGGGGAGAGAAAGATAGACACCTGCAGAAATGCTTCACTACTTGTGAAGCGACTCCCCTGCAGGTGGGAAGCTGGGGGCTCGAACTGGGATCCTTACAACGGCCCTTGTGCTTTGCGTCACCTGCGCTTAACCTGCTGCGCTACAGCCCGACTCTCCATCTTTCCCAGTCTTTAGGAAATCATTCAGGGCTATTCCAAGTGTAAAGTGGTACTTTTCAAAAACTTTTAAGACAAGGGGTCAGGCGGTGGCAGCACCAGGTTAAGTGCACAAGGACCCACACAAGGATCCAGGTTGGAGAGCCCCTCGACTCCCCACCTGCGCGGGGGGGGGGGGGGTTATGCTTCACAAGCGGTGAAGCAGGTCTGCAAGTGTCTATCTTTCTCTCTCCTTCTCTGTCTCCATCTCCTTCAATTTATCTCTGTCCTATCCAAAAAACAAAAACAAACAAACAAACAAAAGCTGCAGGAGCTGTAGATTCATAGTGCAGGCACCAAGTTCTAATGATAACCCTGGATGCAAACAAACAAACCTTTAAGACAAGATGACATATCAGATCCCTTACTGCTATAGAATGCTGAAAGTGCTGACAATCCAACAATGCTGTCCCCTTCTTGTTAATCCAGCATTTGGTATCTTGGCTTCTGTGTTGTTCAGTTCACTAGCCATGTGGTTGTCATGGACTGGATTATTTAACTACTGGGAAGAAGACACCTCTTCCTTTCGCTTTTTTATGTAATGTCAGCAACCAAGTTCAGGGAGCCACTCATGCACTTGTGTACACTCTACTGCTCAGACACTCTGCTAAATCAGCTCTGGTCTAATTTTTAAAGTTTAGTTCAAATTATTATTATTGTTATTGTTACAGAGTCAGGGGTGTCATACATGTATAATTTCTTTGTCTTCCAGGCTGCTTCTTCATTCAGAGAGGGGAGAGAGGAGAGAGAACACTCAAGTGAGCAAGCAAGATCACAGCACGAAGCTTCCTCTAATATCATAATACCTCCCATATGGTGTCAGGACTCAAGCCTGGGACAAAGGCATGACAGTACAAATGCCAGGTCACTGAGTTCCTTGGTCCATGACTTTTTAATTTTTTTTGTTTTTCTTTTTGCCTCCAGGGTTATTGCTGGGGCTCAGTGCCTGCGCTACAAATCCACTGTCCTTGGGGGTTTTGTTGCCCTTGTTGTTAGCATTATTGTTGTCATTGATGTTGTTGTTACATAGGACAGAGAGAAATCGAGAGAGGAAGGGAAGACAGAGAGGGGGAGAGAAAGATAGACACCTGCAGACCTGCTTCACCGCTTATGAAGCGACTCCCCTGCAGGTGGGAGGGTTCTATCTGGGATCCTTATGCCGGTCCTTGTGCTTTGCGCCATGTGCGCTTAACCTGCTGTGCTACCGCCTGACTCCTGACTTTTTAAAGTATGTGAGAGAGTTCAAAACACTACTTCATTATCCATGGTATTAGACTTATTTTGTCTTTGTCACTCTCAAAGGGAGCCAGTGCTGGAGATCAAACCTATGGATTCACACTTGCAAGCCAGGCCCTTCATCACTGATTGCCCTTTACCTTTTTATTATTATTATTATTATTATTTATGGAAGTGACAGGACTGCACCTGGGACTTCGGGGCCTCAGCCATGAGAGTCTCTCTGCATAACCATTATGCTATCTACCCCTGCCCCTAACTTGATTTTAAATTACAGTGCTTCTTTTTACTCCCGGTCACTCTAGTTTGCAGAACCTAACATTTGCTGACTTTATACACAAGTATGGAGTCTGAATGGGTCTCTTGTTGTGTCTTCTGTATGTGACCCACAATCTTGGATGTTTCCTATGTCCCTTCCTCCTCGTAGTTCTGAGTCTTGTGGATAAGTTTTGTAGCTTTGTCCTTTTCCTTGGAAGTGAACCCGGGATCCTTTGAATTCTAGGAGATGAATCTAGTAATCAGGGACATTTCACTAGAATTTGTTCAAGGAGTGTATACAACAGCACTAGTCTATGCTGTGACTCCTTTCCTTATCTCGGTCTTGTATACAGTGAGGGGGTGGACCCATGGTTTTACACCAAAGTTTCAGTACATCTAGGATGCAGGAGCCTCAGGTATAGCAATTAGTAAGACAGAACTTTATGTCGAGTCCCCTGTTCTTATCTTTTGAGGGAGGTCGCGGTTTGTTCAACTAGTGCGTATTCTTGGATGGAACTTGAGTTAATCATGTTAAATGAGATCAGCCAAAATGAGAAAGTTGAATCAAAATACTACACAATCTCACTCATAGGTAGAACTTGTGAGACAAGGACAGAGAGGAAAAACAAAAGTGAAACTTGGGACTGGCTGTGGTGTATTGCCCCAAAGCAAAGGACTCTGGGCGAGGAGGGGAAGGGAGGGGCTGGGAGGGCTAGGCGTTCTGAGGCATGATGTTGGAAGAGGGTCTAAGTTGGGGGGGTGAGAGTGTTCTCCAGACACTTGTCACATTGTACCCCTGTGGCGAAAACTGTACTGTAAGCCACGGACTCCTAAATTCAGTAAAAAGACAATTGATGAGTTGACTTACTGGTGACCTTCACCTCTGGGGTTCACAATTCATCAATGTAACTCAGCTGTTGGGAAAATCTTTCCAAATGCAACTTAGTTCCTACCTCTTTCCCAATTTTTAAAAATATCAAACTAGAGGGAGTATTCTTTGCTCTCTGCAAAGCTGTCTTCCCCCTATTCAACATGACTCACTGTATAATTAATTGGAAGCGTTTTTGTTCTGTGAATATAGAATGGGACGGTTGGATTCCTTTTCTAAAGTGACTGTACTTTTTTGTTTGCTTGTTTGTTTTAGCGTATTTCATAGTTAAGTGGGAGAGGAGGCTACTCCTTTCTTTTCCTTCCCTCTGTGTGTAGGTAGTTAGCTGTGAATCAGCACACATATAAATGACCAGAAAAAAAAAATCTATTAGGACAGTGACTATATTATTCTTAGCTTTGTGACTCAGAAGATTCGGTTCTCTCCAGTACTGTAGTCCTAATCACCTCCCTCCTGGAAATGAAAAGAGAAAGAAAACTGAACTAACGCAAGTCCTAACGAACTTTTCAAAGGAGGCCGGTAGGTAATTTTTACAAGTGATCTGTCCTTATCAATTAGTGGAAACTCCCATTGCATTGACATAGAATGCAATACTTTGATTATATCTGGCTGAGTAAAGAACTGTGTGTTTGCTTTATTCTAACTGATGACATTTAGGGGAAAGGGAACAATTTTCCTCAAAGAAACTGAAGCTCTTAGGGAGATTCCCTCCCCCTTTCATCTTATCTCTACTTCTCCCTTTTTTAAAACTCGAGTTTAATCTTAAATCCAGATCTTTCTTTTCTTCTTTTTTTCATCTTAATAATGACCCCAGACTAGTTTTCAAAGGGAGAGTGTAAGTCATCTTTCAAAAGGTAATCATTAAGAGATCAAGTGTAAATGATTATCAGAGAACATTTAAAGTGTTTCCTTCATGTTCCTCCTCCCCTGGGAAATTTTTTTGTTTTAGTTTAGATATTGTTAATGCTAATGGAAATAACAGTAAGTCTGTCACTCTGTCTTATTTTATTTTGTTGTTGCAGGGGCTTCACCTCTCAGGGCTGACATTTCTGGGGGAGGAGAGAGGGAAAGGGAGAGAGGGAGGAAGAGGGAGAGGGGGAGGGAGAGGGGGAGGGAGAGGGAGAGGGGGAGGGAGAGGGGCCACAACATTGAAGCTTCCTCCATTGTGGTGGTGGGGTAGTCTTGTACTTAGTCTTGTGTCAGAAAGTGTGACAAAGGCCAGATAAGCTATTTATTTTTTTCCCTGTCTTACCATTCTGTTTTGAACGTTTTATTTTTTAATTAATTTTTGCCACCATAGTTATTGATGCCGTCGCAGCAAAACCACATGTCCTGGTGGCCATTTATTAGGAGAGAAAGAGAGAGAGAAATTGAGATGGGAAGGGGAGATAGAGAAGGAGAGAGACAGAGAGACACCTGTGGACCTGCTTCACCACTTGTAAAGCTTTCCCTCTGCAGGTGGGGAGCTAGGTCCTTGAGCATGGTAACATGTGTGCTTAATGAGGTGTGCTTGGACCCTGATTTGATATATATATATATTTAGTGAAGATAAAAAGGTTTTAACAGTCAGCCTCAGCAATACTGGCAATACCTTTCTCATAGGAGAGACTTTCCAAGGTTGGATGAGAATGACATGAGGATTTAACTGAGATGCTGCCATGTCATGATGTAAGGTCACTACAACATGCTAGCCTGTCAGAAACAGGAAAGAATTATGGGAACCAAATGTATCATGAAATAAAAGACAGCAGACTAGGTTGTCAAGACAAGTGCTCTCTCAACTGCTCTGGCCACTGTGTGAGATTCAGAACTACTTTGGACTT